>NC_143223.1:1068964-1371994 GCF_030267445.1 Bombyx mandarina
TTTGTTTTAGTTATTTTTGTGTTCGTGGAACATTTGCCGACAAAGTGTTTTCCTGCAAGTATTTATTTGTTTTGTTTCTTTTTGTAATTTCTGTTTTGTTGTGCTTTTTCTTTGTCCTGTAGTAATCGCGCCGCATTGCCACCTGTGTTCAATAGAACCGCTCAGGTCCGAGAAGTTGGGGCCTCGCCGCAAGGCGAGTGTTTTCAAGACCCGGGGCCGCCCCACCTGGGTACTCAGCGATCATGGACGCTGTATTCGCGGAATTCCTCCGACTTGCCACCCCACAGCTCGCCTCAGAGTTTCTGGCCTTCAAGGCCAATCACACTGCGAGCCCTCTCGAGGACTCCGCCGCGCTCGCTGCTCCTGCGTCGCCTGTACCTGCGTGCAGAGCTTCTGCATTGAGCACCGCAGCCTCTGTCGTGCCTGCCGCTCCCGTGTCGCCTATACTGGCGAGAAAAGCTGCTGCGTCGTCCGCCGTGACCATCGTTTCAGCTGAGCGATCATCCGCGGCCTCCGTCGCGCCCTCTAAAACACCTACACTTGCTCGTAGGTCGCCTGCACCCGCCTCCTCGTGCTCCGACTCTGACTCGGACATGGAGGTCGACCTCGCCCCCGCCTCATCGACGGATGGATTCACCCTGGTACAGAAGGGTAAGAAGCGTGCCGCGGAGTCTCGAGCTCCCGCGGCCGCTAAAATTAGCAAAGCCGTGAACGCGTCGCGCCCCCGCCCTCAGACTCCCGTTGCGCCCCAGCCCGTGCCACTCCGTCGCCGCGTCCGGTGGCTCAAAATAAAACCCAGACCCCTCCCCCGGTTATCCTTCAGGAGAAGGCAGCTTGGGATCGAGTTTGCCTGGCCCTTAAGGCCAAAAATATAAATTTCACGAATGCCCGTAACCTCGCGAACGGCATTCAAATTAAGGTTCAAACACCCGACGACCATAGGGCCCTCTCTTCTTACCTCCGTAAGGAGCGTATAAGTTTCCATACGTATACGCTCCAGGAGGAGCGAACTCCGTGCCGTCATACGTGGCATCCCTAAAGAGTTGGATGCCGAACTCGTCAAGGCCGACCTTCTGGAACAAGGCCTACCAGTAAATTCAGTGCACCGCATGCACACCGGCCGCGGTAGGGACCATATAATATGGTTCTAGTCGCCCTCCAGCCTACCCCCGAGGGTAAGCAAATTTTTAACACGGACCGTCTGTAGGCTCTCCGGTATCGCCGTCGAAGCCCCCCATAAAAAAGGCACTCCTAGCCAGTGCCATAACTGTCAACTGTACGGGCATTCTTCCCGTAACTGTCACGCGCGCCCCCGATGCGTAAGTGTTTAGGCGATCACGCCACGGCCCTATGCACTCGCGATCAAAAAACCGCGACGGAACCGCCTAGCTGCGTCCTGTGTCGAACACAGGGTCACCCCGCAAATTACGCGGATGCCCCCGAGCCCCGAAAATAAATCGCCGCGTCGCCCGCCAAAACCGCCTCCGAGCTTCCCCCAGACATCAAAGCCTCGGCACCCTCTGTGTCGCAGGCTAAGCCAGCGTTCGTTCCGGCGCCGGTGCCCAGTGGCTCGGCCTGGGCGAGACCGCTGCCGTATACGAACACGGCTACAACTCCCTCCTCCGCGATTCGTCCGCCCCGCGACTCGTCCCACCCCCGCGATACGCCCCTCCCCCGCGAATTTCCCTCCGACAGCGTCCGACAATCTTGCTCTAGCGATCGACTTCTTCAATCGATTAACTTTGAGCGCGTTAACGCTTTAGGTGACGCCATTCGCGCTGCCTCCACTGCACAACACTTCATCCCGTTGTGCAAGAATACGCTGACGTATACGCGTCGTTAAATACGTACGTCCTCCCTCGCTCCGCCGGTAATCAATGGCGTACATAAGTAGAATAAAGCCCCTATCCGTAACGATAGGATTTTTTAACGCTTACGGTCTCGCAAATCAACGTGATCAGGTTGTGATTTTTGCGTGACCATCAAATTGACATCTTTTTGGTGCAGGAGACCCTGCTTAGCCCGCGCGCCGCGACCCTAAAATCGCGAACTATAACATGGTTAGGAACGACAGGCTCACTGCTCGTGGTGGTGGTACCGTCATTTACTATAGACGAGCCCTGCACTGCGTCCCACTCGACCCCCCCGCGCTTTCTAACATCGAAGCATCAGTATGCCGAATCTCACTGACTAGACACGCGCCGATCGTTATCGCGTCCGTTTATCTTCCACCGGATAAGATCGTTCTAAGCAGCGATATCGAGGCGCTGCTCGGCATGGGAAGCTCTGTCATTCTGGCGGGCGACCTTAATTGTAACACGTCAGGTGGAACTCGCACACCACAACTCCGAATGGCAGGCGGCTTGACGCGTTAGTCGATGATCTCGCCTTCGATATCGTCGCTCCGCTAACCCCGACTCACTACCCGCTAAATATCGCGCATCGCCCGGATATACTCGACATAGCGTTATTAAAACGTAACTCTGCGCTTACACTCGATCGAAGTAGTTTCAGAGTTAGATTCAGACCATCGTCCCGTCGTTATGAAGCTCGGTCGCGCTCCCGATTCCGTTCCCGTCACGAGGACTGTGGTGGATTGGCACACGCTGGGCATCAGCCTGGCTGAATCTGATCCACCATCGCTCCCGTTTAGCCCGGACTCTACCCCGTCTCCTCAGGATACCGCTGAAGCCATAGACATCTTAACGTCACACATCACTCGACATTAAATAGGTCATCGAAGCAAGTTGTAGCGGAGGACTTCCTTCACCGCTTCAAATTGCCGGACGATATTAGGGAACTCCTTAGATCTAAGAACGCCTCGATCCGCGCCTACGATAGGTATCCTACCGTGGATAATCGTACTCGAATGCGTGCCCTACAACGCGACGTAAGTCTCGCATCGCCGAAGTCCGAGATGCCAGATGGTCTGATTTCTTAGAAAGACTCGCGCCCTCCAAAGGTCTTACTACCGCTTAGCTCGTACTCTCAAATCGGATACGGTAGTAACTATGCCCCCCTCGTAGGCCCCTCAGGCCAACTCGCGGCGTTCGATGATGATGAAAAAGCAGAGCTGCTGGCCGATACACTGCAAACCCAGTGCACGCCCAGCACTCAATCCATGGACCCTGTTCATGTAGAATTAGTAGACAGTGAGGTAGAACGCAGAGCCTCCTTGCCACCCTCGGATGCGTTACCACCCGTCACCCCGATGGAAGTTAAAGACTTGATCAAAGACCTACGTCCTCGCAAGGCTCCCGGTTCCGACGGTATATCTAACCGCGTTATTAACTTCTACCCGTCCAACTCATCGTGATGTTGGCATCTATTTCAATGCCGCTATGGCGAACTGTATCTTTCCCGCGGTGTGGAAAGAAGCGGACGTTATCGGCATACATAAACCCGGTAAACCAAAATCCCCACCGAACGTGGTCTCGCCTTGTCGCGGCGGTGGGGCTTAAGCGTGCACCCCGATACCGTGGAGCAGCGTTGTCTGCACAGGGGTGCCGTGAACAAAGAAGACTGCACACCGTGTTCCCGTTTCCCACCTTTGCTGGACAAAGGGTGCGTGAAGCGGGAGAGGGCTCCCTTCTGGAGCCTTCTTGGATGCTAGGCCATGTCCCCGGCAGCTCTCTGGTTGCTAAAGGGAAGGCCTTCCAGAGGGGGCTACCGGTACGCCGGCGTGGCCACATCATGGTCAGACGTGTGGGTCTGTCAGTAATGGCAGACCCCAAGAGGATGAGAAGTGAACCGGAGGGCACTCCCTTCCGGTCGCTGGTTGCCATGTCCCCGGTTGCCTCTTGGCAGCTACAGGGGAAGGCCCTCCAGAGGGGGGTACCGGTTTACCGGCGTGGCTTCGTAGAAGCATACCGTAATCCCTACCGAGTAGGGGACGGGGGCCGCTGATTAGCAGGGCCGCGAGGATGCGAACCTCTATAAAAAATGCCCTAATCCTAAGCTTGTGACGTGCCCGGTGATGGGATGAGTGGCTGGAGGGAGTCCAGTCGTGAGGGCCGTCCCAGGGGACCGACCCCTGGTTAAACATCAAAGGAAAAACAAATGATGGCAAAGTTTTTAAAAAATTTACCCCAGGAGGGTACCACCTTAGGTGGAGAATCCCTCCGTGCTTCCATCTCGGTGGGAGCACGCTGCCCCGCGTATTCTGGGGGGGGCAAAGCTTGCCGTGACGAAGGGGGCTGTGTGACGGGCAGCGGAAAACCCGTCGAACAGAGACACGCCAGCGCTGACTTGACGCACTCTGGGCACGTCAGTGACAGCGAGGCGGCTGGCTCGAAAGAGACAACCGCCAAAAAGATAAGGCGGAAAAGGAAGACCCAGCGAGTTTCCTCACGCGAGGGGGGAGGGGAGCCAACGTCATCCTCTGGCGCAGATGCCCCGCCGGAGAAGGTTCTGGTAGTCTCCGATGCGGCCTCTGCTGCGGAGGAGATGCCGCCCCCAAAAGGAAGACCCGCCCGGAGGAGGGGCGCGCCGTCACCGGCGCAGTCATCGGCGTCGATGTCTGTCGCCTCACTGGACGGGCGAACGACAGAGGAGGAAGAAGGCGGCCTTCAAGACCCTGCCTTGGTCATAGACAGGGCCATGAGGACCGTCAAGTCATATGCGGCCAACGGCACTAAGACCAAAGCCGCTGGCCGTAAGCTGCGAGAGGTAGTCTCGCAGGTCTCGAAGGTTCTGCCTTCGGTTGCTTCCGCCAATGACCAGGTGGTACAGCTGATGGCGGAGAATTCGAGGCTTCGAGCACTACTTCAAGCCCAACAGCAGCCTGATGATGAGGCTTCTGCTTCGAGTAAGGCAGCGGCATCGACGCCGTCGCCCGCGTTGCCCCGGGCCACTGGGTTGCGAACTCCACCGGCCCATGTACCGGCAGCGACGTCATGTATCGCCGGGGCGCCTCAGAAGCGCCGTTCCCCGGCGCTGACTGGCGATGGGTGGCCTGTGCTGCCGCCACCGCGCGCGGCTGAGCAGCGGCCACGTCTCCCGTCGCCACGCACTAGGGAGATGACCGCTACCAAGCGGCAGCAAGCACTCGTAGGGCCACGGGAGCTGACTGGAAAATTCAGCCTGGACGAGGTCATCAGTCGCACCGTCCAGGTTGTATTAGAAAGGCTGGACGGCAGGCTGGCGGCCCTCGAGGCGCAGCTCATTGCTCCGGCTGACGCTCGGCGACCGGCATATGCCGCGGTGTCGGGTACTCCAGCCGCTCGCCCCGCCCCCGTACGGGCTCCAGCCACTAGGTTGGGCCCGGGACGGGATAGAACCAAGCGGGGGGGGGCACCAACGCGAAGTGCCCATCGCAAGCACCCCCGCCTCGTCCGCTGCCTCCGCCCCCGTCTAACATGGACGAAGGGTGGAACGTGGTGGCCCGGCGGGGTGCCAAGAAGGCTCCACCAGCAGCTGCACAAGTTGGTAGAGCGCCAGCGGCTACAGCGGCTCAGGTTGCTCCCCATCAGGGTCGGGCGCCTGTAGCCGCTAAAAACAAAAACAAAAAAAAAACGACGAAGAAGCAACCGCGCGCGCCGCGGTCGGCGGCAGTGGTCCTAACGCTGCTGCCGGCTGCCAAAGCTAAGGGCATGACATACGGAGATGTCATTGCTCGGGCGCGCGCGGCAGTTGACCTGGATGAGATCGGGGCGGGGGAGGGCCTCCGCTGTAGGCAGACAGCCAATGGGGCCAAACTGCTAGAATGTCCCGTTGCCGATAGTCCCGGCATCGCGGAGCGTCTGGCGGCAAGGCTCCGTATGGTCCTGCCTGAAGAGGAGGTGCGGGTGCATAGGCCGGTCAAGATGGCCGAATTGAAAGTGACCGGCCTGGACGACTGCACCACCAGGGAGGAGGTGGCGGCGGCCGTCGCTGCCCAGGGCAACTGTGCCCTGCAGAACATAACAGTAGGCGAGCTGCGCTCCGGTTATACCGGGGCTGGTTCCGTGTGGGTACGTTGCCCGGTGGAGGCGGCCGTTGCCCTGGCTGCTCCTCCGCCCGGGAGACCGTCGGGGGATCCGGGCAGGTTGCGCGTGGGCTGGATAGCAGCCCACGTGCGCCTGCTAGAACCGCGTGCCTGGCGGTGCCTAAGGTGCTTCAGCACTGGGCACTGCCTCGCCAGGTGCGTGAGTGCGGTTGACCGCAGCGGACTGTGCTTCCGCTGTGGTCAGCCTGGACACAAGGCGGCCGTGTGCTTGGCTGCGCCGCATTGTTCGTTATGTGCGGCGGCCGGACGCAAGGCTGACCACCGGACCGGGGGCAAGGCATGCCCCCGGCCGGCAAAAATGCAATTAGAAATTGGCGCCGCCAAGCTAAGCGTCGCCAAAAGAAGCGGTCGGCCGGGGGAGCACCGGCTGGCACTTTGGCCCCCGCTGAGGCGTTCGAGCCCGATAGCGGGGACAATAGAGTAGGGGAGGGGGCGATGGATGTGGTCCAGGTTTAATGGATCACACCTATCGCTTCCTCCAAGGAAATTTGAACCACTCCGCCGGAGCTCAGGACATGCTGCTCCAGACTATGGCGGAGTGGTCAATTGACGTGGCTGTGGTCGCCGAGCCGTACTTCGTTCCCCCAGCGGACGACTGCTGGTTTGGGGACGTTGATGGCTTGGCGGCCATACATATAAGAAGATCCGCGATGATTCCTCCCCTGGCGATGGTGACCAGGGGCCCCGGGATCGTCGCGGTACAATTAGAAAATACCGTCGTGATCGGGGTGTACTTCTCTCCAAATCGGCCTACCGTCGAGTTCGAGCGGTTTCTGGACGGGCTAGAGGTGATCGCTCGTCACCTCTCTCCCCGTTCGGTAATACTGGCGGGGGACTTCAATGCGAAGTCTGTCGCTTGGGGTTCCCCATCCACGGACGCTCGTGGTAGGCTGTTGGAGGAGTGGGCGGTCGCGGCCGATCTCTGCATCGTTAACAGGGGCTCGGTCGCGACATGCGTGCGGTGGACGGGAGAGTCTATCGTGGACTTGACGTTCGCGAGCTCGTCCATCGCACAGCGCATCCTCGGCTGGGGCGTGGTGGTGGGGGCGGAATCGTTGTCGGATCATCGGTATATCCGGTTCGATCTTTCCGCTCCCACGCCAACACCGGCCGCAGGCGCTCGCGGGTTAACCCCCCGCGGAGTGCATCCCGGTCATTCCCTAGGTGGGCATTGAAGCTCCTGAAGAAGGAGCTCCTGGTGGAGGCCTCTATGGTGGCGGCGTGGACGCCCATGCGCCCACACCCTTTCGATGTGGAGGCTGAGGCCGAATGGTTCCGCGGCGCGATGCACCGCATATGCGATGCCTCGATGCCCCGGGTCGGCCCTCGGCATTGCGGACGGCGGCAGTCGCCCTGGTGGTCGCCTGAAATTGCGAGATTGCGTGCAGTCTCCATTCGGGCGAGCCGCCAGTGTGCTAGACACCGCCGTCGCCGTCACCTGCGGCGCGACGACCCCGTCGCGTTCGCAGAGGAGGAGACCCGGCTGCACGGCGAATATCGCGCTGCGAAGGACGCCCTGCGGCTGGCCATCAGGCGGGCCAAGGAGCAGAACATGGAGAGACTCTTGGAGGCGCTCGAAGCGGATCCATGGGGAGCCCGTACAGGCTGGTGCGCGGTAAACTGCGCCCGTGGGCCCCCCCTTTGACTGAGCGACTTCAGCCTCAACAGCTGCGGGACATCGTTTCGGCGTTGTTCCCGCAGGAGCGGGAGGTTTTGTTCCCCCCGCTATGGGTGAGCCGTCGGACGCCATCGACGGCGAAGCCCCTGCTGAGGTGCCCCATGTTACTGGGGCAGAGCTCCGTGTGGCCGTTGTCAGGATGACTGCAAAGGACACGGCCCCCGGCCCGGACGGAGTCCATGGTCGGGTGCTGGCCTTGGCCCTCGATGCCCTAGGGGACCGGCTCCTGGAGCTATTTAATGGTTGCCTGGAGTCGGGACGGTTTCCGTTGCTCTGGCGGACGGGCAGACTTGTGCTGTTGAAAAAGGAGGGGCGCCCGGTGGATACAGCCGCCGGGTATCGTCCTATCGTACTGCTGGACGAGGCGGGAAAATTGCTGGAGCGTATTCTGGCTGCCCGCATCGTTCAGCACCTGGTCGGGGTTGGACCTGACCTGTCGGCGGAGCAGTTCGGCTTCCGGGAGGGCCGTTCGACCGTGGATGCAATTCTTCGCGTGCGGGCCCTCTCGGACGAGGCTGTCTCACGGGGTGGGGTGGCACTGGCGGTGTCTCTTGACATCGCCAACGCATTTAACACCCTGCCCTGGTCTGTGATAGGGGGGGCACTGGAGAGGCATGGGGTGCCCCTCTACCTCCGCCGGCTGGTTGGCTCCTATTTGGAGGCCAGGTCGGTCGAATGTACCGGGTACGGTGGGACCCTTCACCGTTTTCCGGTCGTGCGTGGTGTTCCGCAGGGGTCGGTTCTCGGACCCCTCTTGTGGAACATCGGGTACGACTGGGTGCTGAGGGGTGCCCTCCTCCCGGGTCTCCGCGTTATTTGTTACGCGGACGACACGTTGGTCGTGGCCCGGGGGATGATTATAGAGAGTCTGCCCGTCTCGCCACAGCGGGAGTGGCCCTCGTCGTCGGGAGGATCAAGAGACTGGGCCTCGACGTGGCGCTCAGTAAATCCGAGGCCTTGTGGTTTCACGGGCCGCGGAGAGCGCCACCTGTCGACGCCCACATCGTGGTTGGGGGCGTCCGGATAGGGGTCGGGGTGCAGTTAAGGTACCTCGGCCTCGTGTTGGACGGCCGGTGGGCTTTTCGTGCTCACTTTGCGGAGCTGGTCCCTCGATTAATGAGGACAGCCGGTTCTTTGAACCGACTGCTCCGAATATCGGGGGGCCGGATCAGGTTGTACGCCGCCTCTACGCTGGGGTGGTGCGATCGATGGCCCTGTACGGTGCGCCTGTATGGGCTGAGCCGCGCAATCGGGCTACTATGGCTCGGTTCCTGCGCCGGCCGCAGCGCACCGTTGCTATCAGGGTCATCCGTGGATATCGCACCGTCTCATTCGAGGCGGCGTGTGTGTTGGCGGGGACGCCGCCATGGGAGCTGGAGGCGGAGTCGCTCGCTGCCGACTATCGGTGGCGCAGTGAGCTTCGTGCTCTGGGCGTGGCGCGTCCCTCCAAAAGTGAGCTGCGGGCGCGGAAGGCCCATTCTCGGCGGTCCGTGCTCGAATCGTGGTCGAGGCGGTTGGCCAACCCCACGTGGGGTCTACGGACCGTCGAGGCGGTTTACCCGGTCTTTTATGACTGGGTGAATCGTGGCCGAGGACGCCTCACCTTCCGTCTGGTGCAGGTGCTGACTGGGCACGGATGCTTTGGAAAGTACCTGCACCGGATAGGAGCTGAGCCGACGACGAGGTGCCACCATTGTGGACACGACCTGGACACGGCGGAGCATACGCTCGCTGTCTGCCCCGCTTGGGAGGTGCAGCGCCGTGTCCTTGTCGCAAAGATAGGACCAGACTTGTCGCTGCCTGGCGTCGTGGCGTCGATGCTTGGCGGCGACGAGTCTTGGAAGGCTATGCTCGACTTCTGCGAGTGCACCATCTCGCAGAAGGAGGCGGCGGGGCGAGTGAGGCAAAGCTCTCCTCACTACGCAGAAACCCGCCGCCGCCGAGCAGGGGGTCGGGACCGGGGTCCCGTCCGTAACCCGGCCCCCTAAGAGCTTCGGGCTCCACCCGCTTTGTGCGGGGAGGAGCTTAGGCGTGGGGCAGCGTGGTAGGTCGCGTTCCCCCGACCGCTCCGGGGGAAGGTGTAGCGCGGCGCTATCAATCGGGCTCTTGGCCCGTCGACCGAGGGAACCGGCGGTCATGTTGCTGGCGGCCGCCGGTCCGGCGTCTGGGGACGGCGGGATGGATGTAATGTGCTTTGCGTAAACCCTGTCCCGCCGTCTCAATAACTCCGACTGGGTTCCCACCCGGTCCGAGGTAGGGCGCCGGCTGTGAGCGGCAGGAGTTTTTAGTGAGGTTCGACTCCCACATACCCCACCTGCCGTGCGGGTGGGGATCCGGCGATTTTCTCCTGTGGAAAAAAAAAAAAAAAAAAAAAAAAAAAAAAAAACCAAAAAATCATCCGACGAGCTACCGCCCGATTAGCCTCCTCATGTCTCTAGGCAAACTGTATGAGCGTCTGCTCTACAAACGCCTCAGAGACTTCGTCTCATCCAAGGGCATTCTCATCGATGAACAATTCGGATTCCGTACAAATCACTCATGCGTTCAACAGGTGCACCGCCTCACGGAGCACATTCTTGTGGGGCTTAATCGACCAAACCGTTATACACGGGAGCTCTCTTCTTCGACGTCGCAAAAGCGTTCGACAAAGTCTGGCACAATGGTTTGATTTTCAAACTATTCAACATGGGCGTGCCGGATAGTCTCGTGCTCATCATACGGGACTTCTTGTCGAACCGCTCTTTTCGATATCGAGTCGAGGGAACCCGCTCCTCCCCACGACCTCTCACAGCTGGAGTCCCGCAAGGCTCTGTCCTCTCACCCTCCTATTTAGCTTATTCGTCAACGATATTCCCCGGTCGCCGCCGACCCATTTAGCTTTATTCGCCGACGACACGACTGTTTACTATTCTAGTAGAAATAAGTCCCTAATCGCGAAGAAGCTTCAGAGCGCAGCCCTAGCCCTAGGACAGTGGTTCCGAAAATGGCGCATAGACATCAACCCATCGAAAAGTACTGCGGTGCTATTTCAGAGGGGAAGCTCCACACGGATTTCCTCCCGGATTAGGAGGAGGAATCTCACACCCCCGATTACTTTCTTTAGACAACCCATACCCTGGGCTAGGAAGGTCAAGTACCTGGGTGTTACCCTGGATGCATCGATGACATTCCGCCCGCATATAAAATCAGTCCGTGACCGTGCCGCGTTTATTCTCGGTAGACTCTACCCCATGATCTGTAAGCGGAGTAAAATGTCCCTTCGGAACAAGGTGACACTTTACAAAACTTGCATAAGGCCCGTCATGACTTACGCGAGTGTGGTGTTCGCTCACGCGGCCCGCACACACATAGACACCCTTCAATCCCTACAATCCCGCTTTTGTAGGTTAGCTGTCGGGGCTCCGTGGTTCGTGAGGAACGTTGACCTACACGACGACCTGGGCCTCGAATCAATTCGGAAATACATGAAGTCAGCGTCGGAACGATACTTCGATAAGGCTATGCGTCATGATAATCGCCTTATCGTTGCCGCCGCTGACTACTCCCCGAATCCTGATCATGCAGGAGCCAGTCACCGTCGACGCCCTAGACACGTCCTTACGGATCCATCAGATCCAATAACCGTTGCATTAGATGCCTTCAGCTCTAATACTAGGGGCAGGCTTAGGGACCCCGGTAACCGTACTCGTCGAACTCGACAAAGTGGTCGACGTACAACCTAACCCATGCATCAGCCCGCTGAGTTTCTCGCCGGATCTTCTCAGCGGGTCGCGATTCCGATCCGGTAGTAGATTCATTCGCGAAACAATTGCTCTTGAGTTGTTAGGTCTCCTTCGGAGGCGCTCGGGCGGTTGTTAGCAAATCCCGCCCCTCTTGGCTGAGCCTTTGCTCGCCCACCTGTCCTGGTGAAACTGGAAAGGCCTTCGGGCCACCAGTAAAGTTTCAATCATAAAAAAAAAAAAAAAAAAAAAAAAAAAAAAAAAAAAAAAAAAAAAAAAAAAAAAAAAAAAAAAAAAAAAAAAAAAAAAAAACTCCGTTAACTAGAAGCGTGCGGAATTGTTCGAGATGATACCGGCATCTCGTTTTTACCATCGCACCGTCCGCCACCGGAGTACAGTTCATCCATACTACCTGGAGCCACTGCCGTCATCCACAGTGCTTTTCCAGAGATCTTTTTTGCCACGTACCATCCGGCTATGGAATGAGCTCCCCTCCATGGTGTTTCCCGACCACTATGACATGTCCTTCTTCAAACGCGGCTTCTGGAGAGTATTAAGCGGTAGGCAGCGGCTTGGCTCTGCCCCTGGCATTGCTGAAGTCCATGGGCGACGGTAACTACTCACCATCAGGTGGGCCGTATGCTCGTCTGCCTACAAGGGCAATAAAAAAAATAAGCGTGTGTTTTCACGCGACTTCCAATAATCTAACATATCGCATTGAAGGTACAAGCAAAACGATATCTGGTCCCACTGCGCCTATAGAGACGGAATTTAGCGATAAAATCCACTAAGTCACAGTGCCGTACCGAAGCATGTAGGAACGAATATACCAACCTACATATTTAACCACTATTGACTTCTTATTATCTATACTAATATAATAAAGAGAAAAGATTTGTTTATTTGTTTGTATTGAATAGGCTCCGAAACTACTGAACCGATTTGAAAAATTCTTTCACTGTTTGGAAGCTACACTATTCCCGAGTGACATAGGCTATAATCTTGTTTGAAAAAAAATAGGGATCCTGACTAAAACTCCAATAATGTAGCCCAAGATGTAAAAAAAATACCTAAAATTATTCTTTACATCGCGTGCCCTGCGAAAACTATTGATGATAGAATAAATAATGTACTACGACTTTGTAAAACACATTATTATTTACAAAAAATGTCGCGACAGCATATGTCTAACTTTAATAGTTATGCCACAATAAGTGTTCTTTTATTTTAAAAAATAAGACGACGTCAAATATCGTTGAAATTTTTGTTAAAAACCCGAGCGGAGCCGGAGCGGGCCGCTAGTAATTAATATGCTGATAGATGATGTGTACTATTATGTAAATAGTTCTGAAATAGTGTATAGGTGAAATTAAAGCTTGATGCCCCTAAGCAGAACATAATTGGCCTCACAACAGAGATCAACATTCTTCTAGAGGCTATTAAATATATAATTCAGTGCGGACGGTGGCGCATTAGCTCTCTGTAAGTAACTAGATAAATTTTAGTTCGTTATTAAAGTTACTTTCCAAGTTACATTGGATATCCACATTAGAATAATGAAAGGAAAGTTTTATTTAAATAGCATCGTGACTTGTTCTAAAATAACGTGACAATTAGCTTTCACGGTACTTCTCATGCGTCACCACATGTCCTTCTTTAAGCTCTAATAAAAATCTAATATGAAAAAAAAAGAAAAAAGATATGCCCGCTGAGTTTCTTGCCAGTTCCTCTCAGGACGGAGGCTAGTTTCTGTGAATTGGCGGTAGTTCTTTTTGACGTAGAACAAGTATGTCCTTTCATTTATGTTGAATAAAACTTTTTTTATTTGATTTTGATTTGAAACTTAAATTTGGAAGAGAGGCCTAATAGACAGCATTTTTTATAGTGTAAATGGGTGAACGATCTTACGGCCCACCTGGAGTTAAATGGTTATCGGAGCCCGTAGACATCTACAAATTAAAATGCGCCGCCACCCACCTCGTGACATGAATTCAAGTCTCAGTTTTGACAGTACAACGGCTGCCTCACCCTTCAAACCGAAACGCATTACTGCTTCACGGCAAAATTAGGTAGGATGGTAGTACCTACCTATCCCGAATGGCAAGACCAGCAGTAATTACGCAAATTATAATATGTAATTTATTATGTAATTTTGCGGGTTCGATTTTTATCACACCTTGTAATTCATTAATATTTGTCAAGTACGTATTTCATTAGAAAAAATGGTACTTGTCTCCGGGATTCGAACTCCGTCACATCGCTAGATACGAATGCACCGGGCCCCTAATCTTTTAGACCACGACGACTTCCTTATCCAGGACATCAGTTAAATCAGACATTCGTCTGCTTTATTTATTTATAAGGACTAGTAAGATCTATGTTTTTATATAAGTCTTGGCGGTAGGCCGTATGCCGTCGGCTTACTGACGATAGTTGAACGTGACAACGTCATAAGAAAATACGCCTCAGAGCGAGGTAACGCCTCATGAGTCATGTTTTTTCGTGCGTGCAGCCGGCTCCATCGAATTATAAGACGTTCTCACGTCAATCTATTCTTGAAATGAACTTCAACGAAATATATATTAAATCAGCGTATAAAATAACGCTTCGCTGTTGCATTCACATACCGACCGGCTGTGGCGTCACAAGGCGCGCAGGAAGCGTTCATGGGAAAATCAAACTCGTTATGATATAGCGCTCAACCCACAGCACGTGTGACGTATATTACAGGGACGGAATCAGATGCTAGTGCTAAGAGACCCCCTTTAAAAAAGATAAAGTTGTTTTTTTAAGTTGTTCCGATGAATTCTTGCCATAATATTTTAGAAGTATTTTAGTGGTGCTACAGTGCATTGTTTTATTCTCAAAGACTGACTTTATTCAATTTTTTTGGGATGCAATTTTATGGTTTTATTTGAACGGTAGAATAGCCAAAGATGAGCAGGAACAATATTGACGCGATAGTATATATGAGCTCCAAAAACACTTAATCCCAAGCTAAGGAACCAAAGAATACTTTCGACTAATAATAGACCCCTCCAGTTACAAAATCCTTAAGTTCGACCCTTATATATTTTGTGTGAAATATTATTTTAACGTAACATTACCGAGCGCTGTTTTTGTTCACTTTCCGTTCAGGAACACGGTGAAAATTCCAATGAAATTTGTTTTATTTATTGCACTGGAGGCGTACATTACAGTCCACGTTGTATTCAATCGATATCGTAGACAAAAGATGTTGCAAGCTGATTGCGTTGAGACACTTTGAGGTATGAGATCGAAATTTCTTTTGTATTGTATAGCAGTCGTTCCTCTAAAATAGAGAGATCAATCTACCCGCGCGAATTCATAATCTATGACCAGAGTTTACCTAATATAAAAATTTATATGTTGGCAGTATCAATCAGTAGATATCTTGCTTTTTTGTCAATAAGAAAATCTAATCAGCGTTAGATCCGTATTGCTTACCTTTACAGATGACTTAAATAATCTTATAAAATTACTAGCTGTACCCGTCCGCTTCGCTGCACATTTAAAATTAACATTATTATTGCTCACCCAGACAAAGATTCTCACCATTAACGCCCCCGGAACTGGTGTGGGGAGTCCAACACTCATATAAATATTAGCCTATCCATTAAGTACATGTATTTTCTACATGGACACTAAGTTTCAAACCAATAGGAGGTATGGTTCAGTAGTTATAACGGAACATCCGTAAAAACCACTATAGATTTATATATTAGTATAGATTACTTTACGTGTTCTACATTAAAATTAATTATCTAGATATATTCACTTAATTTAGTTAAATCAAAACCAATATACTGTAAACGATGATTTAATGAGAAACTTATTCAAAATAGTATAACATGTTACACCACAATCATATTATGAACGAATAAATTAAAACTAGCCTCAAACATTCAGGCCACGAAACGAGCGTTTAATTAAAGCTCACGAGACCGCATCAGGCCGGTCGATCTACTAAATGTAACTGTTGCGTCGCTTCATTTTGTGAAATATTTTACCGCCACTCAACTATGGTCAGCCCACAAAGTACGCGGTTGTTGTGCTATACTTGGCGTACACTATGCCTCGTATTACTGGTGGCCTATCCAGTTTCACCAGGACAGGTGGGCGAGCAAAGGCTTAGCCAGGAGGGGTGGGATTTGGTAACAGCTGCCCGAGTGCCTCCGAAGGAGACCTAACAACTCAAGAGCAGCTGCTTCGCGAATGAATCTACTGCCGGATCGGAAACGCGACCCGCTAAGATGATCCAGCGAGAAACTCGGCGAGCTGATTCATGAGTTTAGTTGCACGTCAAACTCTTTGTCGAGTTCGACAAATACGGTTACCGGGTCCCTAAGCCTGCAAGCCTGCTCCTAGTATTAGAGCTGAAGGCATCTAATGCAAAGGTTATTGGATCTAATGGATCTGTAAAGACGTGTCTAGGGCGTCGACGGTGACTGGCTCCTGCGTGATTAAAATTCGGGGAATATTATTAAACGTATAGAGCCAAATGAATTCATTGCTTATGTGGTACACGATTGACCTCAACTCATTGAATTACATGAGATCGCAGTCTCGTGTTGTATGTATCTACTAATTTGAAAAGAAGACGAGCTCAAAGTCCACTTGACATTATACAGTCAACGGAACCCAAACGACACAGTATCAAGATGAATTGAATTGCTATAGTTATTCTATATAGCTATATTCAATATAATTAAGACCAGCGAATCTTGTAATGGATACTTAGACAATAGTTTTGAAGTCTTCGCGGCCTAAAAGATAAGACACCCGGTTCATTCATACGAACATTCATTCAACGAACATTCATTCGAACGAACGATGGGCTATGTCGGTGCTCGAATTCCGCTGGCAGGCATCAATTTTTATAATCAACTAGCTGACCCGGCAGACTTCGTAGTGCCTCAATTGATAAATAAAAGAACTAAACTTTATAAAATAAACATAAAACAAACAAAAGGAATCCGTCCGACGGGAGGGACATCAAAGGAAAAATAAAATTGTTGTTTTATTTAATTCCGAGCATTTTCATATTTATCTACCCTTTAAACCTTCTCTGGACTTCGACAAATAACTCAAGACCAAAATTAGCCAAATCGTGCAGCCGTTCTCGAGTTTTAGCGAGACTAACGAACAGCAATTCATTTTTATACATATAGATTAATTACTTATCTCATGATAGGCAACAGAATTCACACTGCGGTGCCAATGGCGTCTGGTAAGCGCCTAACGTAATGTGAACAAGCATATAGAAGCATTAAAAAAATTGAAGGATAAGCTGTGTCCCTTTTACCATCTCCAGTAACATAATGTACGTTAAGTATAAAAGTTTTCCTAATTAAAACAATTTTAGCCGCACGTGTCCGAGTATCACAGCGCATAGTTTTACAGTTACGGCGATGTTATCAGTGGCTTTAGATAGCGTAACGTAAGTTGGTTATGCTTAGTATGCGCTTTAACGTTTTGAACGGAAGCTACATGTTTTGGAATGATAATTATTTTCCCGCTTTTCAGAACAAAATTTGTTTAAGTAAATCGACGGGTGTAAGGCTATTTTTGGTTAAAGCGACATTTTTGCAACATTAAAGGAGAGCCATTTAGAGTTTAAGAAATATTATATATCTATCTTTATATATAAAAATGAATTGCTGTTCTTTAGTCTCGCTAAAACACGAGGACGGCTGGGTCTTGAATTATTCGTAAAAGTCCAGAGAAGGTTTAAAAGGTGAATAAATATGAAAATGCTCGGAATTAAATAAAAATAACAATTTTCTATTGTTTCCTTTTGTTTGTTTTAAGTTTATTTTATACAAAGGTTTAGGTATTTCATTTATCGATTGAAACAGTATGAAGGCTGCCGGGTCAGCTAGTAATATATAAATATATTATAACAAAAAAACTTCGTTAGCTATTTGAATGTTGTAAACATAATTGAAGTTAAATTAAAAACATAGAATTGTTGATACTAATACCAAATAAAACGAACCTTTAATTACAAAGATAAATGTCGCTTATTAACCAAAATGACGCTTAAACCAAATAGTCTTTCAACCCTCGATATATAGGTGTATTTGTGACAGCATAATCGCGTTACCAATAAAATAATCCTACTATTAATGCATTTAGCATTTTACTGGTGGTAGGACCTCTTGTGAGTCCGCACGAGTAGGTACCAACACCCCGCCTATTTCTGCCGTGAAGCAGTAATGCGTTTCGGTATGAAGGGTGGGACAGCCATTGTAACTATACTGAGACCTTAGAACTTATATCTCTAGGTGAGTGGCGCATTTACGTTGTAGATGTCTATGGGCTCCAATTACCACTTAACACCAAGTGGGCTGTGAGCTCGCTCGATAAGCAATTTAAAAAAAATTGAATAAAGTATGGGCAGTAAGAACATATCGCTATCTCTCTCACACATCAACATATTAATAGTCTAATGTCATAAGCTTAAATATGCATCACATTCTATAACAAATGATTGGCTTCAATCAATTTCAAATCAAATCAAATCAAATCAAAAATTTTTTATTCAACATAAATGAAAGTACATACTTGTTGAACGTCAAAAGAACTACCGCCAATTCACTAGAACTAGCCTCCGTCCTGAGAAGAATTGGCAAGAAACTCAGCGGGCATGTTTTTTTTTTTTTTTAATAAGCAATTATTATTTATTAATTTTTTAATATTACATTTTTTTTTTTAAATATGAGTTTTTTACAATGAGTATTATAACGTAACAATTACTACAATATTGAAATGCCCGGAGCGAGCAACTCATTCCCACTTTGTGCAATCTTCTAGATAATCATTGACTTTATAGTAAGCTTTATTGCACAGATGTTCTTTAACAGTTTTCTTAAACCTATGTATATGTAGGTTCTGAACATCATGTGGGATTTTGTTGTACAGGCGCACAGACAAACACCCGAATGAATTTCGTATCTTATGTAACCTACTCATCGGCACAACAAGCTTGTGTTTGTTCCTAGTATTTCTATTATTTATGTCCGACTTTTTAGGAAACTCCTCAATATGTTTACGAACATACATCAAATTTTCAAAAATGTACTGGGATGGCATAGTGAGAACTTTAATTTCTTTAAATTTCTCCCTCAGGGATTCCCTTGAGTGCATGTTATAAATAGCGCGTATAGCTCTTTTCTGCAGAATAAATATCGTTTCTACATCGGCCGCATTGCCCCATAGCAAAATGCCATAGGACATGACACTGTGGAAGTAACTAAAGTAAACTAAACGAGCCGTGTCCGCGTTTGTTAACATTCTAATTTTTTTTACTGCGTATGTTGCAGAGCTGAGCTTACTCGCCAATTTATGAATATGAGGTCCCCATTGCAGTTTGGAGTCCACTGTTATACCAAGAAATACGGTCGACTCAACAAGCTCCAATGATTCCTCAGAAACAATTACATCACTATCCACTTGTCTCACATTTAAAGATGGTTTAATACATTTTAAAGTAAATTTAATACATTTAGTTTTCTTACTATTCAATAATAGGTTATTGATACGGAACCAATGAACCACACACGAAATCGCATCATTCACTTCGTCATAGACTTGTAATTGTCGTTTAATTTTAAATAATAAAGATGTATCATCTGCGAATAATACGACCTCGTGTCGGGACTCAATAAAACTAGGTAAATCGTTTATATATATTAGAAATAAAAAAGGACCCAAAATGGAACCCTGAGGTACACCCATTTTCAACAAGGTACCTGAAGATCTATTACCTTTCACATCTACTGTTTGTATCCGTCCTGATAAATAGGAAGTAATAAGTTCCAATGCACCATCCCTAATACCATAGTGATGTAGTTTCCTCACCAATGTTTCATGTTCAACACAGTCAAATGTTTTGGATAAGTCACAGAAAATTCCAAGACAATCATGTGATTCCTCCCAAGATTTAAAAATATTTTTGACTAGATAAGCACCTGCATCAGTTGTAGAGCGACCCCTGGTAAACCCGAATTGTTTATTATGAAGCAGGTTATTTGAATTAAAATGTTCTAAAAGTTGTGTCAAAATTATTTTGTCAAAGATTTTACTCAACGTAGGGAGTACTGAAATAGGTCTATAGTTAGAGGGGTCATCAGTACTACCAGATTTAAAAAGAGGAATCACTTTACTATGTTTCATTAAGTCAGGAAATACACCACACCTAATACAATCATTAAAAATGCTAACAAGATGAGAAGCAATAATGTCTATTACAGACTTCAAAATCTTTACTGATATTCCCCACAAGTCAGCTGTATTTTTTACATTAAGGCTATTAAAACTTTTTATAATATTGCTTGAATTAATTTTCTTAAATTTAAAAATTTCATTACATTTGTTGACATGTTTATGCAATAATATTTCAGCTGCTGTGGGGGATGAATTTAGAGAAGTGGTAGTTGAAACTGGAATGTCAGAGAAAAACTTTTCAAAAGCATTAGCCACATCTTCATGACTAGTTACCAATTTATCATCTATTTTTAATGAGAATTCTTGGTGGCTATTTCTGACTTTTCCACTTTCTCTACTAATGATGTTCCAAGTCATCTTTATCTTGTCAGGGGCATTTTTTATTAAATCACTTAAATGTAAAGATTTTGCCGCTAAACAAACTTTTCTAAATACTTTTGAATAGTTCCTGACAAAGGTCTTTTTACACAATTTTGATACGATTTTCAAATTCGCTGTTAATATATTTCATTTACTTATGTTTATTTAAAAAATCATAGGCAAAGCCCCCCATTCTTCGGAAAAACATACATTATCCCGTTAGTAATAATGATAGAAACAAAAAAAAATCAGCAATTCCATTAAAAAAACGCCCTTCGAGCGCTTTGATTTTAACAACGAAACCATAACGCGGATTACTCGGGCATACATTGTTCCGTGAGCTGTGTTCCTTGAATATTCTTTTATCACGCTTTTCCGCTAGTTAAAAGGCGAGTTATAAAAATAAATGAGCGAACCTGTTTTGTAAATAATAAGGGCCCTATTAGATGTTGCAGCGCTATGAATTTTTGTTAGGTAATCTCACTTTGGTTATAGAAGGTAGTAAGCCTTGAGCGTGGTGCCACAGGATTTAGATAACAGAGAAACTTGGTGGCTTCAGTCTGCCCATACTGAGCTATCACGGCAGCTCAATCTAGACATGGACAGGCAAAGATAAAACTTTTAAATATGATTTATTATAAATACGAATCAGACTTAGTTTTACAATTAATTCTCGCGTTTTTTATTTTCATCATATTAATCTGGTGTTTCAACTATTTTATACAGTTATTATTTTATATATATATACAGTTTTTAGTCGTCTACTTAGCTGTTATTTGTGGAAATTTTAATATCATACTACCGTCAATTCTTTTAAGGATATCTTCTCGTCGATTAAGCTTGTCGTATATTCAAACTTTCATGTTGTATTTTATACAGAACACACTGACAGTATCTTGAGGTCTAGGAATTCATTTGACTTGGGTTTCCATATACACAAAATAACACTGGGTGTTAGGAGACCGCTTCCGAAAACGAAGACTGAAAAAACCAGGTGTCTTATCTTTTCGGCCGCGAAAACTTCAAAACTGTTATCTAACTACCCATTACAAGATTCGCTGATCTTTACTACAGACGATAGTACTAATGACACCTTTGATGAAGGGACGAAAAAATAATTTCATTGCTGGTTTTTTTTTAGTAAGCTAATGTATTTTTATGAAATTATCATGTCATTTAGCTGTACTAACATGATCGAGCGTAAATAATGCTAATAAAACGTTTTAAAAATATGATTTTTTTAATCAATTTTTTTCGTCCCATCGTCAAAGTTGTCATTAGTACTATCGTCTGTCTTTGTATTCGGAAGCAGTCTCCTAACACCCAGTATATTGACAAAGAAAACTCAAAATGAAACTCAAAAAGAATTTACTATGACATCTTCTCCACAGTTTTTCAAACGATTTCTTTTGTTATGATCACTAGCTATTAGTGTCAGTATTATCCGTGTTTCATAATGTCAGGGGAAGATCTAAGTATTAAAATTGTCGAATTTCAATCATTTGGCGAACACTAATTAGTTACAATGCCCGTTCAGTAATTCATTAGAAACATATCATTTGGCATATAAGCCCTGTGATCCTTAGCTGTTGGCACTACATGACTTCTATCTTGTCTGTTGTAAGAAAATTCTACCTCCACTGTTCCTAATTCCCCTCTAAATTTATTGATGGTAGAACTAGTTATTTTACCGGTGGTAGGACATCTTGTGAGTCTGCGTGGGTAGGTACCACCGCCCTGCCTATTTCTGCCGTGAAGCAGTAATGCGTTTCGATTTGAAGGGTGGGGCAGCCGTTGTAACTATACTAAGATCTTAGAACTTATATCTCAAGGTGGTTGGCGCTTTTACGTTGTGGATGTCCATGGGCTCCAGTAACCACTTAACACCAGGTGGGCTGTGAGTTCGTCCACCCATCTAAGCAATAAAAAAAAAGCCTTCGTTATGGTATGTATGATAGGACGATAGTGTTCAGTTAAGATTGAAAAATCGATCTGGTATGGCAAGTTGGCATTACCGTTGATGTCTGTGGACTTCAGTGATCACACAACACCAGTGGAAGCGTTCCTCCAATTACCCAACAAAAATAAAGAGAAACATTGCACTAAAATGTATTTTGTTATTTTAATCTGAGCACTGCTGTGTTCAATGTCTACATAGAATAAGGAAGAAAACAGACGGCCACTAAATTAGAAACTCATTTGATTTAACAAAAGAAAACAGTATCCGTTCGTAACATTAAAAGCATTATTTGAAGTAAAATAAATAATTCATAAGGAGGTAAATCTCTTAAATTTAATTTCGGTTAAGTTTAAATTGGATTTCAGAAGGCTTTAGAGTTCGTCCAAGTTTTATCGAAATGTGCGATCCGGGACGCGTCGCTACGGAGCTACGAGTTTGCTACGCTGCTACGGTTCGTAGCGCTCTACGGGATTACTTCAAGAAATCGCTTTTAATGCAGCATTTAATATTTAAATTGTTGTAAAAACGAAATACATATGTGTATTTCAAAGTGAACTTACCTATGGCGATGAGTTCAAAAACCTAGAGTTAAATAATGTTTTTATTTATTCTACCTAAACTGGTAGCCTTGAGAGGCTATTCCAGCGTAACCTTAACTAGTAGGTGAGCTCACGGGGCTCACCCCTGACGACATTGCTAACATGAACCCTAGCAAGAGCCGTGCTTCGCAGAATCTACCACCGGATCGGAAACGCGACCCACTGAGAAGATCTGGCGAGAAACTCAGTGGGCTGTGTCTGAGGGTTATAAATAATGCTATACAATTTACAGTTTTATACGACGGAGACGGTCATTAGTTTGGTAGCTAAACGAAACGCAGCACGATTCCCGAGAGATGGCAGCACGATTGCGGTATCGTCGGAACTCGGCTAACTTCGTGCTACGACAGAGCCTAGCCGATGGAGGCGCATAGCCGCCATCACAATTACCAACCAGCCTTCTTGAAGAGCGGTGCCTCCGTCTTAAGAACTGTCATTCGCTTACGTTTGCTAACGTCAAAAGAAGATTTCTAAATTGTTCTAAGACAACAAACGTGATTGGTGTACTCAATATTTCTCTGAGCTCGATCGCCCTATTCGCCCCTACGATGGCTGACGATGGTGTTAATAATTGTGGCTTCCCCGACATATATAATATTTTCTCGTTTTGCATATTTAATTTGCATAATTGTGGAAATGCTGGTAATTATTTTTTTATTGCTTAGATGGGTGGACGATCTCACAGCCCATCTGGTGTTCAGTGGTTACTGGAGCCCATCGACATCTACAAAGTAAATGCGCTACCCACCTTGAGATATAAGTTCTAAAGTCTCAGTATAATTACAACGACTGCCCCACCCTTCAAACTGAAACACATTACTGCTTCACAATAGAAATAGGCGGGATGATGGTACCTACCCGTGCGGACTCACAAGAGGCCCTACCACCATTAATAGTACGTAACGTAAAGTTCCTATGAGCAGGTACCATAAATCTTCTTATCTCTTATTTATAAAAAGACTTCGACTTTGAACTCTGCTCAAAACGCGAGACGATTATCAGCTAGTAAATAACACACATCAACTTCTCATAAAACGAGTCCCACATTTTTTAACGGTAGGCAGCGGCTGGGCTCTGCCCCTGGGATTCCTGAAGTTCATGGGCGATGGTAACCACTCACCATCGGGCGGGCCGTATGCTCGTCTGCCTACAAGGGCAATAAAAATAAATAAAAATAATACATATTTCAAAACAATCGTTAAACGTCCAATGTAATGTAACCTTTTATTTATGCCCAAGTTTTACGAATTCGCTAAAATAAAAAGCCCCCAGGGACAATAGTCTCTCTCTCGTAAAATAGAAATTGAATTGTAATTCGTTTAGGAACCCCCTTTAGCATCCCTTCATCCCGTGGGACACACTGTTTTGTTTTTATAATGTAAATGTTATAATAAAATGATAAACTTTCTGGCTTTTTTCCGCTGGATTTTCCTTCTAAATTATTTTCATGGACTAAAACAATCGCCTGTTTCATCTGGGGACCGAACACTGTATACCGCGGATGTGGTTATCTGGTCTAATTTCGTCTTTCTGTTAATGTTCGTGTATGATGTAAAACTTGTTCTTTTTTAGAAAGGTGTACGAACACATAGCACGTGTTAAGTTAGTGTTAATTTGTTATCGGAGCCAAAATCATAAAAAAATATTAAAAAATTAGCGTCTTACCTACCAGATCGCAGTCACTTGTTACTTGCCAAGGTCTCTCAAATCCTTAGGGACCGCCTGAACTTTCACTTTCGAACGAGTTCTATACCAGGCGTCGTTTAAAATCTTAAATCATAATACTCCCGTAAATTATTACTTCTAAGATGGCTACTTATTGTAATAACGCATTTAATAGTTACTTTCTATCCCATGTCTGCGGGCTTACGATAGTTGTTGTTATCCTAGGGTACCTCGATGGTACATAGAGCCCTCAAATGTTATCTTTTTTTATATTGCTTAGATGTGTGGACGAGCTCATGGCCCACTTGATTTTAAACGTTTACCGGAGTCCATAGATATCTAAAATGCCGCCACTCACCTCAAAACGTGATTTCTAAAGTCTCACCTTTAACTATGGCTACCCCGCCCTTCAAACCGAAACGCATTACTGCTTCACGGCAGAAATAGGTAGGGTGGTGTTATTTACCTGTGCGGACTCGTAAAGCGTCGTACCACCAGTAATTACGCAAATTAAAATTTTGCTGGTTTGATTTCTATTACACGTTATGCTAATTCTTCAACGTGGAAATCAATTGTGAACATATGTTAAGTACATATTTCATTGGAAAAATTGGTACCTGTCTGCGGGATTCGAACACCAGTGCATCGCTACATACGAATGCATCGGACGTCTTATCCTTTAGGTCACGACGCCTTGACCTCACTCCAGGTGATGCCGGCAGTCCTCATCTCGCTCTCCACGGAGTGCCGTCAAGTATGTACAAGCATACCGAAAATTTCATAAAAAAAAAAACAACTTATAAACAATTTTACAATCACGCCTACGAACCGCGAAACCCTATCAAATTTAATCTTATTTGTTCGAGAGATACAAGAATTGACGGCGACCGCGCTAACGACCGCTTAGAAAATTAATTGCTTCAGCGCTTAAGACAATAATAAAAACATGTTACCAGTAAAAGGGAGAAACTTTGATTGAGTGTTGAGCTTTACAGTAGGTACTGTGAAAGTTTTGTCAAAAATAAAGCATGTTGCTCGAAGCCCCGCCGCTTCTGACAAATTGCTTGTGTTACGCCGACACCCTAACCCGGTTTTTGTTTGAAGTGTTCCTATACAAGTATACTAACTAGAACATCATAGAAGCAGAGAGTGCGAAATAAAGCTATTTTATACAGGGTAAGTGAAATAATAACTTAAAAAACTAAAAAAAATAAGCTTTTAGAGCCAAACAAAATAAAAATAAGCATTCAACTTCAGCAACTTCAAATAAGGCTTGTATCTAATTCTTTAAGTTGCTTGTACGATATCCTTGTTTGTCTTCTGCATCTCACTGCAAATATCATTTCTATTGACCCTAATTTGTCATGTCAATGTATTAATTGTTATTGTTTTATAAATACATAATTATGTTAAGTTATTTTATTATTGTAATAAAATTCTACCGAAGTACAACTTCAACACTTTAAGCACTTCACAAACACTTTAAAATTCTCTATTCGCTTCTTTCGCTTCGCTTCAGGTGATCCGTTCGCTGTTTCGCTTCGAGTAGCTCCAATTACTAACTGGCTGCGTGCTATCTCTACAACGCTTTTATAGTCGAGACGAAATCCCTAGAATCGTCGAGAATATTCCACAAAAGCCGAGTACTGTGTTTCCGCTCTCTGGCAATAGAAGACGTTCTACTTCTCGAGCGTTCTAGATGCTACTAGATCATTCGATATTCGTTCGACTAATGGGCGATAGATGGTTTTACTCTTACTGGCGTAACATTATTAACTTGATATATGATCGTTGTATATGTATTTGCATATGTGCATTTACATGTTTGTAAAAATAGTAAATAAGTTTATTCCATACCTGAGACATTTCTACCTGAAGTCGGTAAAACATCGCACTCGTGTCTGCGCCATGTTTTTCACTTTACCAACTTAGAACCGCCCAATCGCTTCACCAACCAAATTCTTTTATCGAGGTTTTTGTATGTGCTAAGTTCTTTCTGTGGATTCTAGGAAAATATCTAAACTGACTTCTAACATTTGTTTGTGTGAGTTTTTATTCGTAAAATGTTTTATGTGCTAAGGCACTACGATTTTGTATTACTATTATAATATGTACTAATGCAAATTGTATAATATACCAGAAACTGTTAGCTTTTCGGAGAGTCCCCTTCATATGTCGGTCTGGGGCCCGGCGAAGGGGGCCTAAGAAGACGACGTGCAAGCTGCTCTGCACGCGTTTTACGCAAGAGCATCCGGGTGATGGAAGGCCGGCTATCCTCGACCCACGCTGGTTCTAACCCAGCGGGGTATTTCGTAGGATAACCCATTCAAACCGGTGCCATCTAGGCGGGCTTCGGACAGCCTGCCGACCGAAAGGGCTGGTGGTCGTGGCGCCGACGATCGCTGGACCGGCGTCCCGAGGGGGAGGGTGATAGGAGAGATGTGCTCCGCACTAAACGCTTCACTCTCCTCCCCTTGCCTTTTCATGAGTTCTGTCTCATGCGAGGCTCGGACGTGGGTTGTTGAGCGACAGGAGGTTTTAGTCGGTTCGACTACGACATGCCCCGCCCTCCGTCCCCAGTGGATGGTGGGAGTCCGGCGATTTCCCCCTGACCAAAAAAAAAAGGTTTTCGGAGAAAATCCTCAATTCATGATAAATCATCTACACTGGAATTCTTTGGCAAGAATTATATTGTAAAGGAATTATTTTGGTCATTCGATCGATTTATTTTCTCTGTAACATTTCTACTCAATTCATCTTGTCTTTTCATTTTTATACACACTAACAAACCTAAACGAGACACTATTATGTTTTAACAGATTTAGGGCCTGGCCTCCGGCGTGCTGCAAGCAATGTATTACAATTAGAATGAATTACGGAGGCACGGTCAGCGGAGAAACAAAAGCATATCGGCCAGCCGCCTCCACCCTCAATTACGGATCCATAAACTTTAAGCTTCATATAATAGTATGCATTTGTGCTTATTTTTATTTATTTATTGCTTAGATGGGTGGACGAGCTCACAGCCCACCTGGTGTTAAGAGGTTACTGGATGTCTATCATCCACAACGCAAGTGCCGCCACCCACCCTTAGATATGAGTTCTAAGGTCTCAGTATAGTTACAAAGACTGCCCCAACCTTCAAACCGAAAAGCATTACTGCTTTACGGGAGAAATTATAGGCGGGCTGGTGGTACCTACCCGTGTGACTCACAAGAAGTCCTACCACCAGTAATTACCCAAATTATAATTTTGCGGCTTTGATTTTTATTACACGATATTATTCCTTCACCTTGGAAGTCAATCGTGGACATTTGTTAAGTACGTATTCCATTGGAAAAATTAGTGACCGCCAGCGAGGTTCAAACACCGCTGCATCGTATTGTTTCAATACAGTCGTAATATTTTCAATGTATGTTAAGCTATACACTTTCCTTACACTTTGTATACACAATAAAAAATATAACGTTTACAGGTCTATCTAAAACCAACAGAACTAACAGAAAATCTTTAGACTTAATGGGGATTAAGGCACGCTGTTGGAGAACAGTGTGCCTTGAATAGTATTTCGGTTGACAAATCTAGAGGACACAGTCAGAATTAGTTCTCCACTCAGCTCTTACCCTAGTTTACGCTACCTCAAATATTTTTCTTAAGGTCCTCTGAATGAGAGCTTGGATACCGACGTAAGACTCTTGAAGATGACTTGAAGGCGGGCTCTTGATAAACACTTATGTTTAAAACCTAAGAAAAAACACCTTTTTTATTGCTTAGATGTGGATGAACTCGCGGCCCACCTGGTGCTAAGTAGCTGTCGGAGGCCATCGATATCAGCAACGTAAATGCCGCCTCTTACCAGGACTTATGAGTTCAAAGTTTCAGTTTTACTGTACAACGGCTGCCCTGCCCTTCAAACCGAAACGCATTACTGCTCGACAGCAGAAACCGGCAGGGTGGTGATACCTCCCATGGGGGGTAACACGACACCCTACGACCAGTAATTACGCAAATTTGCGGGATAAGGACACCCGTATAGTCGTGTCGTCCGATACGAATGCACCGAGAGCCTTTATCTTAAGCGACGACAACGTCACACCTTCGACCTGGTATTAATGGTAACCTAGTTACCGGGGCTCATTGACATGAAAACCTGAACGCCGCCACTCAACTTGAGACACGTGGCTGATATTTGAATTGGGTTATATAGCATCTTTATTGTGGACTTTTAAAACTAGCACGTATAACTGCTTCGCCCCAGAAATCATCTGGATACTGGGAACACTTACAACATGCCCTCCACATCATCATCATCATCATCATCATCAGCCCACAGTGTCTGTGTCTGCCTGTGTCCACTGCTGGACATACGCCTTTTCCAATCCACGCCACTGAGCCCGGTCTTCGACTCTCCTCATCCACCTCTTACGGCCACCGTTCCGAGGTCATCGCCCCACCTAGTCAGGTATTCTCACGTCACTTTTTTCATTGCGCTGTCTCCACTCAAAAACCTGTCTACTCCAGCGATCCCACCACAAGTAAATACCAATTGGTGATCGCAGTATGCGGATACAATACTTAAAGAATGCTGATGTCCACTTTCCAATGAATCCCTTAGTAGCCACTATGGGAGAGGATGGGGTAGTGCAATATAAGCCACCACACGGCCTTCCCATAAATATCGCATTAAAATCTATTTCCTAACAATTGTATAGAAGTCTCAATTAATTATAAGTTAAACAATAGACCACAAAAAGGCGAGAACGTTAATCTGTGCACACCGATTGTATTTACAGAGTTTTGTATTAAAACAATGCCGCTACATACTCGTCCCCAACGCTCATAGTATATCTTATAGCAGTACTACAACTATAAAGTAAAGTTGTAAGACGAGCTACGATTTATTAGTGTGCGATATGACATTGATATCTCAGCTATATGACTCAATAGACGACAAGTTTTTAAGTACATATTAGTAAAAATAAGTGAAAATTTAAGATATGATATTTAATCCAATAAAAAATTTAAAATGTTCTTCACACGGTGACTAAGGTATTTAATAATATGGTTGTATAGATACTTGAATATAAATAAATATAAAATAAGCCTTTATTGCTGTTTTACTTCATAATTATTATCTTAATAATATCTTTATTGCTTAGATGGGTGGACGAGCTCACAGCCCACCTGGTGTTAAGTGTTTACTGGAGCCCATAGACATCTACAACGTATATGCGCCACCCACCGTGAGATATAAATTCTATGGTCTCAAGTATAGTTACAGCGGCTGCTCCACCCTTCAAACCGCAACGCATTACTGCTTCACGGCGTTTCCGATCCGGTGGTAGATTCTGCGAAGCACGGCTCTTGCTAGGGTTCGTGTTAGCAACGTCGTCAGGTCTGAGCCCCGTGAGCTCATCTACTAGTTAAGGTTCCGCTGAAATAGCCTCTTAAGGCTATCAGCTTAGGTAGGAAAAAAAAAAGCTTCACGGCAGAAATAGGCAGGGCGGTGGTACTGTTGGCGACGTTGCGATGAGATGTTGGTGCAAGGCTTATTCAAATAAAAGTGAACTGTATTTATAGCTGGTTTATTAAATCGGGTCAAAGCTAGTACAATTTTACGGGACCGACAATGATTGTGTGTTTTTCGTTGATGCACGTCGTTTTATTTTGGAAGTCCACGCCTCTCCCCCGCTTCCGCCGCGGTGAGGAAAATAGGGTTGCTATGTTTCGAACTGGTACTTAACCGCGCGGACTCACAAGAGGTCCTGCCACCAGTAACATACTACTACCAGTTGTATATTTTCTTTGTAAATATCGAGTGGTCAACATGTGATTCCAACAATAATTATATCAAATATCTTCTTTGTTTCGAATACTTATATAATTTACCTTCTGTTTTGTCCCTACACTGTGTTGACCGGCACCAAACGCGACCGCAAGCCGCGTAACGACCGTCCAGTATTGTATTTACACAGAACAAAATTTTCGCCATTACGATGTACCACCGTAACAATCCGCTGCGCTCACACTTTATTGAATTCCATGCAGATGTACGGCAAAAACGTAAAACATTTTATAGTTTATATAATTGAATTCTCAAAAAAGAACTCTATAGCATCGAAGTAGCGACTAATTTTCGAGGTATAAGCAACCGTAGTATCTACCCAGACGGACCGTAATACCAGCTCTCAAAACATGGATTAGAAAGATTTTGTATCTTAAAGAAACTTTTTTGTTATGGAAAAAATTCTCAAGTAATCATGAATCGTATTAAAAGTATCAGTTTTTAGTACACCTACTAATAATGCCTCCGCCACTACAGGTTAATTTATAACACAATGAAACAACAACTATATAAAAATACTTTTATTTCCCTCGAAATAAATAATTGTTAGAAATGAAAATGTGCGCTTACATTAAAATAATATTTTAGTTAAATAACGTTTATAATTAAGATAACAAACCTATGTAATATGTACATTTTTATCTTAATGAAAAATATTGTCACGGACAATAATAATTCCTAACAGAAATACCATAAATTCGGGGGATTTGTGAACACTGAAAGAATTAGAAATTGAATTTAAAAAGTATTGTTCGGATCCCTCAAATATATGTATTTTTAAGGTAAACAACTAAAACAATAAATCCGTAAACAATCTTATAAAACAAATTAAGCAATGAAATCGATAAACAATGACAGTGCTCGAAATATTATTTTAAATATCGATTTTTAATAAAATCTTACACATGAAAGTTATCGTCTACATTTATGTATTTACAAATATTACAATTTTTTTGAGAAACTAGGCTCAGAATTTGACTAGATTAAAACTGATAAAATTTGGCTGGTCGCAATGAATATTTCATTTGATAATATTTTTATTTGACTGGCGGCCTCTTGTTATGCGCAGTGGGCTATGGGGAAGAAAAATAGACGCTTAGCTATACAGTACAGAGGTTATAGGAAGATATGTTCGTGGTCAGCACCCACTTAAAGCTATAGGGCTAGCGGATCTCATTGGCAACTACTTAACGTCAGAGCTATTCGACGACAATTATAAAGTCGAATGCTGAATTTCATTGACCTGAAGCTTCATTTTATATTACCAAATACATACAAGCCATATTACCAAACGGTAACCGAGGTAGTTAATATATAGGAAGTAAAAGTTACGTAAAAAAATGTAGGAAGAGCTATTTTATTACTGGTAGTAGGACTTCTTGTGAGTCCGCGCTGCCTATTTCTGCCGTGAAGCAGTAATGCATTTCGGTTTGAAGGGTGGGGCAGCCGTTGTAACTATACTTGAGACCTTAGAACTTACATCTCAAGGTGGGTGGCGCATTTACGTTGTGGATGTCTATGGACTCCAGTAACCATTTAACACCAGGTGGGCTGTGAGCTCGTCCACCCATCTAAGCAATAAAAAACTCTTTATGTGAACTCTTCTTTCTGGTCGAATCATTAATTCCGAAGTATGAAAGATGTTATTGGACTAAAATTTACATCTCATTCCTGGAGGCATGGCTGTAACTAGTTAATATTCAGGCAGTGACCAACTTTCGGTCTAGGCTGGTCGTAATAGGCTTCTCGCATGCAAATAACTAGCAACGACCCCTGGATTATTGTAAATCAAAAGATTAAGCATTGAAGTCTTAAAGAGTTTTATCGTCCGAAACTCGTTAAAAAAATGTGTACATAAAAATTCAGAAGGCATACTTTGTGGTCGCAAAATAAAAATAAACTAGAGGTCCCGCAGTAGTCGAAATTCGACTGTAATTAATTGGAATTGTAAGTTTGTACACTATTATGATTGTATTTTATACTTCTACAATCACAAATTTTGCCAAGGTTACACAAAAATATTAATAAAGACCACAAAGACAAACAATATTTAATCTATTCTCAATTTGACAACAGACGCCAAGAACAAAAGTTTGACAATAAATAGTATGCATGCGTGTGTGCGTCAAATACATGGTATGTAGTGTGTGTAATGTTTTCTTTATTGATTTAATGTATCTTTTATGCATTATTTAAAAAAAATATTATCATTGTGCACTTCTTCTCTATATTCTGTATAAGTGTGGAAAATTTCATACTCCTCCGTCCGCGCAATTTTCGTAAAAAGGGATACAAAATTTTTGCTTCACATATTAATATATAGATAATCGATTTACAATTCAAACGATTTTCTTTTTATTTCATTCATGCATCGCTTTAGCGTTTGTGCTTGATGACAAATTGCTTAAATATTTTGACGCTTATATTTTTTTATTTTCTGCAACTATAACCTACTTATTTAAATAATGAATTGTATGTAAATACATTTTGTCTGACATTTGTTTTGACGTGATAACAGTGCATTAGACGCTGGTTCTCACAAAAATGTTAAAAAGTCAGTTTTACGTGCATGATTGACGATGCCAGATGCCGGTGGAGAGACGTCTGGGCACCTATTTTATAGTATTTTGATACTTCTCGAGAACTAATACCTCTACAGGGGCAATAAATAAATTAAAAAACTTCTCGACATTTGAGCTTATCCCAACACATACAGGCCATCATGAATCGATCGATGATATCTCACATCCTGTTTTTCTAATCGCTGTTTCAGAAACAAACTCATCAGGAAATGAATCAAAACTTTTTGTATGTACTATAAATACCTAATTAGTCTTAAATATAATTTTACTGTGGAATTTCACGTTCATTGCTATTGTTTTACATTTTTCAATGCTCAGAATGCTTTACAATAGTCTAAGGACAACGTCAAATGAAGAAAGTAACGGTAAGCAGCGGCTTGGCTCTGCCCCTGGCATTGCTGAAGTCCATGGGCGACGGTAACCACTCACTATCAGGTGGGCCATATGCTCGTCTGCCAACAAGGGCAATAAAAAAATAAAATAAAAATTAGCTTGTATCGAGAAAGTAAAGTCAGAGTGCCTACCGACAGAATTTACATTTTATAAAAAACAATCACAATTTAAATGATTACATACGTAAATTTTGATATGTCGCATCGATCACTTTAAGTAGTAAATTAATTATTTAAGTTCACAACACCAGTTAGTTGAACACTATGTTATTAGATTCCCGCAATGCGTAAAAGTGGTTAAAGATACTTGACGGCTTAATCTAGTTTACTTTATGTATTTTACGGGAGCTTTTAGTCTTCATTATAGTGACGACAATTTTTTAAAATAAGTAATTATTTTGTTGTGTCTTCTAAAAATTATAATGGATAAATAGAGAAACGCGTAATTAAGCCGTAAAGGATTTTTAACCACCACACAGTAGATTGTTTTCACTAACTCAGAGCATAGAGCAACACGATCCATTGAAATGATCTCATTGTGTGAGGACGGTGTGTTAATGCTCTACTTGAGAGTGCACTAGCGTGGCACTCCGCCTCATCTGCCTCCAGAGACAGGAGTGGAACTAGTGTCCCGGATATCATGCATGCGCTACGTCGTGCTGCATCACGACCGTCTCTTGACCAGCCTCCGACCTCAGCTGTCCAACGACGCAACCAAGCCCCCACCCACGATACAGAACAACCACAACGGAGTGGATTCTCTGATAGTATGAGGCCTCCTGGTAAAGAAGAATAAACATTATAGATACTTGATGGATGACTATATGATACTTCGTAAGCTTTACTCGTAGTGGCTTACACTCAACTACTAATAAATACAATTGAGACATCTATCTCATTTTTTGCAGCAGCAGCATCCGCGGTATGACGATAATGGGATCTGGTAGCCACTTTTCACAAAGTAGACCGGAAGATTTTCTATTTTTCTATTACACAAAAAAAAACTTTCCAAACACTGCACATTACTGCTTAGCTTGTAAGAAACAGTTTCTATTAACTTACCTGGGAGGAGTTTTGTTGCGAGACGGTTCCAACCAGTCAAATTTGGGTAGAGTGTCGCCGGACCAAAGGTAACTAACTGGTTAGCACTGAAGTCCAGTGCCAGGTGTGGGACACGGGCCACGGGTTTCACAACACCTGGTGGCAGTGCAGTGATGCTAGTTCGTCGCAATCGTAGAGTCAAGGCATGCTGCTGGCCCAAAGATACAAACGCATGCGCAGAGACACGACGCAATGCCACTCCATGCACCTCAAGTGACCGCAATTTCGGTGTTCTTAGCCCATGTAGTTGGGTATCGAGAACACTTTCTCTGACCAAAACAGAAAGAGATTCCAGTGTGGGTATTGATAGAGAAATATCGGCAAGAGATGCTTCTGCTCGACCTGATCCAATGGGCGATTCTAAATCCAAAGTCCGAAGAGAAACTAATGGCCTGAACGCTCGGGGCTCCACCACCTCCAACTGCCTTAGCTGTGGCATCCGTAAATGTAGCAAGCGATCGAGACCTTCGAACGATCCACGAGTCACTCGGACTATAGGGTTCTGTGAGACGTCAAGGTTACACAATTTCGGTAATGCCGCCCACATGGCTGGTTGCAATGACGTAAATTTATTTCTTGCCAAGCTCAGCGCGCGTAGATTCATCAATCGCCTCACTTCAGGCTCCCGAAACGATGACATGAAGTTACCACTCAGATCCAGTTCAGTTAGATTAGCAAGTGGCAAATGCGGTATACTCTTAAGGCCGGCGTCGGCGAGGATCAACTTGCGCAGCCGAGGAAGGTTGTGAAACAGTTCCTTGAAATTCGTCTTGACGGGATTATGTGATAAGTCTAACTGTCGCAGTCTGGTTAATCCAGCGAATGTGTTATCCGAAAGGACTGTAAGAGCATTACGAGCTAGTGTCAGCTCGTGAAGAAAAGCGATAGCGTGGAACATCGCCGCGTCGAGATATTCTAGGTGGTTTTGAGCTAGTTCCAGTCTTCTTAAAGTGAAACCGACTTGAGCCAAAGCACTACTGGGAAATATTGCAATATGATTGTCATTAAGGTCTAAATGTTCGAGAATTGTGTTTTTAAATACATCTCGTGGCAAAGATCGCAGGATATTTCGCGCCAAGCGCAGATGCCTTAAACGTCGCATATTATGAAATTGCTCTACAGCTAATTGACTAATTTTATTACGTGAGAGATCCAGGATTTGAAGCGACGGCATCTCAGCGAAGGCTTTCTTTTTAATAGCACTTATACTGTTATCGTGTAGCATCAATACTTCTAGAGATGGCAGGAAGCCAAACGCTATGTTATCGAGGTGCATTAATCTGTTGTGCGAAACAATTAACTGTCGCAAGGCTGGTCCGATTGAGTCGAAAAAATGTCGTGAGACGCTCTCTAAAAAATTAAAGGATAGATCGAGTGTATTTATTGAAACGGCCAGGCCGCCGGTCAACACCGATATTCTATTTCGGCTAACATTTACCGAAAAGTTTGTTTCATCGTTGGAAACATTTTCGAAACAGTCCGTAGAGAACACGAGTAAATTATTCTCGTGCATGTCTAACGCCTCTAATTTGGGCAAGCGTCGGAACGCACGTTCCGCTATGAACTCCACAGCGTTCCCAGACAAGCTCAAATAAACCAAATTGTGTAAATTCGAGAAACCATTCTCGCTAATATTGTACACGCGATTATACGATAAATCTAAACTTTGCAACTCCACTAAATCGGAGAGGAATTCCGAATTTATCTTGCTTATGTAATTATATGATAGTCTCAGTTCTTTAAGTCTGTTCGATCGATCAGACGTTAGAGTGACTTCACTAGGAAACTCTGTTATCTTATTGAACTCTAAATTGAGATATTGTAGTGAGGGAAAGTTCTGGAGGTCCCCGGACGAGACGTAATGAACGTTATTGTTATCTAAACTCAGCCAAGTCAGATTATCGAAATACGAAGACACTGGAAATTCTCCACTGAATAAAGTCGAAGATAGTTCCAAGACTTGCAACACCGTTAGATTTGCGAAAGCATTTGGATCTACGTAATAAAGGTCATTGAAGCTGAGTACAAGTTCTCTTAAGGGTAAAGTTAAAGGGAAGGACCCCGCCACGAGCTGTGTGATCCTATTCCCTTTGAGATTTAGAGTTACGAGTGCTTCCGACCACACACCGAAGGATTCGGGGGACAAGACCGATATTTGATTATATCCGAGATCTAAATACGCCAGACTGGCAGGACTTAAAGTACTTAAGCCCACTGGAAAAGTCAACAGGAAATTGCCGGACAATGACAAAGAATACAAATTTGGAGGAAGATCATTGATCTCTTCTAGGTGATTGTAAGCTAGCGACAAATGCTTAAGTCTCACCATCTCCTTAACACTACCTGATAGAATAGCTATTTCATTGTAATCCAGTTCCAATCTTTCCAAATCTCTTTTCAATACATGGATCATCGCATCTGACACATAGCTTAATTTATTGTAAGAAATTGATAGCTTCTCCAACCGACCGCTATCCATAACGAAGGGAGGGATGGTCGTAAAATCATTAAAGTCCAATATTAATTGCTTCAACTGTAATCTGTGCTGGAAGCTAAGGACAAAACGATCATCCAGTTCATTGTGACTCAAATCTAATGACTCTATTTTGGTGCGTTCACCCCTGCACGTGTGGTTTAAGGAAGGTCTTAGTATGTTATTTCTGAGATGAAGGTGTAGTAGACGTGGTAACCCAGCCAACGTTAGACATGGGAAGTATGTCAATATGTTATCAGACAGACGAAGCAATGCCAATGACTGTGGCAGCGAATTCGGGTTGACGGCATGTAATCGATTCCCGTCAAGATCGAGCTGGGCCAGCTGATGTAGTGACGATAATGAACCTTCGTTCAGGATATACAGATGATTGTTACTTAATGAGAGGCTGCTCAAAGAATCGGATAAGAAACCCCAATCAAAGTCCGAATTTAATTCGCTAATGTAATTGCTGTAACAAACAACAATGATTAGAAAATGTAACAAAACGAGATTTATATTTTAAATAAAAAGAGCCTTACTTTTGCAAATTGAGCCAGTTCAACACTTTTAATTCTCGAAGAGCTTCGATAGGGATTTCTGTGAATTCATTGTTGCCTAAATCCAAGGACGCCAATGTTGACGTCATTGACCTGTGAAGAAAAATAATAGGATTGATTAAACGTGTTGTTGGGCATACAGGCTGGTACAGCATTTAACTGGTGGTAGGACGACTTGTGAGTCCGCACGGGTAGGTACCACTGCCCTGCCTCTTTCTGCCGTGAAGCAGTAATGCATTTCGATTCAAAGAGTGGTGTAGCCGTTGTAACTATACTGAAACCTTAGAACTTATATCTCGAGGTCGGTGGCGGCATTTACGTTGTAGATGTCTTTGGGCTCCAGTAACCACTTAACACCAGGTGGGATGTGAGCTCGTCCAACCAAAATAAGCAATAAATAAAAAACAGTCCTATTTCTTTTCGCAACAAAGCATCGATGCGTTTCTATTTTAAGGGCTTATAACCAGTTGAGACCTCATGATGCAACGTTCAGAGCTGGTTTCAAAGTGTATTAACTATATAACAGAAACATCCACTAATGCTACTACTGGACAATGTCGTAAATATTTGTATTTAAACATATCACTACCACAAATATTACAGCTACAAATTCACTGTTGATATTTTGAGGATTGTAAAAACGAATCCAAGGCATGCGAGGTAAACAAATGAAATACTTTCTGTAATGTACGACCGTGCTTACTGTTACCAAATACCTAATGCAGTCGATCACTAAGCACGATTTCAGAGCTTAAACAAACAACAGCTCCAGTAATTTCCGGGCTTTTTAGTGAACAATAAATCGTAAGCCTGGAAAACATTTCTCATACGACTTCAGAAAGATGCCTCTCGATTTATCTTAAACTTACGTGGTTCCTACACTATAAATATTTATATTTAACAAGTCATTAATAAATAGTATAATCAATCAATCAATGAAGTCATCACGAAGTCATTCTTAATTTCAGAATGCAATAGAAAATGATTGAAATTTTTTATTTGTCAAAGACAACGAAGATATAGTTATAGTAGAAGTATATTTGAAAAAAATAAGAAAATTATTACGAAAATTAAAAGTGTCATGCTCGTTTTTAAACAAAATAATTAGTGAGTAGCTTTAGTGAGTTCTTGATATTCCAGCGCTGTTGCAAGTCCCATAGAATGTATAGTTAAGCATATTATTAGAGCTAATCATTTTTGTAGAAGGTTTTTTTTATTGTTTAGATGGGTGGACGAGCTCACAGCCCACCTGGTGTTAAGTGGTTGCTGAAGCCCATACATCTACGACGTAAATAAACAATTTGAAGTTTATTTATTCCAAAGATTCTACCAATATTCAATCACGTGATTATATCGTTTGCAACGCCGCTTAGTTCTCGAGAACAGAACAGTAGAAAATAAAAGAATATGGTAACAATTTGTTATATAATATAATTTATAAGATACGTCTTTTCTATTACAGCCCCATGTCACTCTAATCAAGACTATGACCAAAAGCCCAATCTTTGTGCCCAGTTTTATGTCCATACGTACGAAAAAGCTCCGGGTTCTATGTGGTATAGATGTGAAGCCACCAGCACCAGGGTCCGCAGCCGTCTCCCATCCAGTGCACCCTCACCCAGGGTACCCAAGCGAGCTTGCGACACTGACACGTGCCATACTTCTGGATCTAGAACACAGACATAGTTAAACTATGCTTGGTCTACAGGAAAACTTTGTTTTTATTTTTATTGTTAAAGTATTGAAGTAATAATCTTTCATTTTTTCTACTGTCCTAGTAGGCAGATGAGCATACGGCCCACCTGACGGTGAGTGGTTACCGTCGCTTATGGACGTCAGCATTGCCAGGGGCAGAGCTAAGCCGCTGCTTACCGTTAAAAATCTTTCTTTTTCGGTACCTTCAAATCCGAAGGCTTAGTTTCTTCACGAGATACATAGAAGATGAATGCTTGCTGATTCCTAACATGCTTTACTATTATTATTATAACTATTTTTTATTGTTTAGATGGAATATTATTGATTTTTTATTGCTTGCATAACCCACCTAGTGTTAAGTGGTTACCGGCGCCCATAGACATCTACAACGGAAATGCCGCCACCCACCTCAAGATATAAGTTCTAAGGTCTCAGTATAGCTACAACGGCTGCCCAAACCCTTTTTTTTATTGCCCTTGTAGGCAGACGAGCATACGGCCCACCTGATGGTGAGTGGTTACCGTCGCCCATGGACTTCAGCAATGCCAGGGGCAGAGCCAAGCCGCTGCCTACCGCGCCTTCAAACGGAAATGCATTACTGCTTCACGATTGAAATAGGCAGGGCGGTGGTACCTACCCGCGCGGACTCACAAGAGGTCCTACCACCAGTAAACTCACAAGAGATCCTACCACCAGTAACGTAAGTATTAGTAAAGTAGTAAAGTAAGTATTAGAAGAATAAGCCGCATCACAGACTACCTGTTTCTGGGAAACGATGGAACGGAACGTAGTTGCAGGCGAAGTGGTCCGCGCGACAATAGCAGAGCGAGTTACTTGGACAGGGACGGGCTGGAGCCCTCGCTCCGGGCAACAGCATCACAGCCAGTGCCGCGTAGATCCAGCACGCCGACCATTGCTGCATCGCACCTCGCCTAGTCGAAACAAATGAAAACTCTAGATAACTATTGTTACGCGCTAGGGTTCTGGATAAATAAAATGTTCCACCAAATTGCAAGTTAACACTATATTCAACACTTATAACATTTCACAAACACTTTAAAATTCTAAGTTCACTTCTTCCGCTTCGCTTCAGGTGATCCGTTCGCGGTTTCGCTTCGAGTAGTTCCGGTTATTGACTGACTGCGTGCCATCTCTACAACGCTTTTATAGCCGATACCTCATCCCTAGAATTATCCAGAATATTCCACACATCTCTAGTATTGTGTTCCGATATCTGACAATAGATGGAGTTGCACTTCTCGAGCGTTCTAGGTGCTACTTCCTTCGATATTCGTTCGAATATTCGGCGATAGATGGCACTACTCTTACCGGCGTAACACTATCAACGAAATACAAGCCTTTTCCGCTGCTACAAAAATTAGAATAGAAAAACTGATTCTAAAATATATCAAACAACATGAATAATTTATGTAATTATAGCTCGACGTTTAAGCCACCAAGTCGATTATTTATTATAATATTTCAGCTTTTCAAAGAGAGAGTTTTGAATAGTAATTCGTTATTATGTACTATAGATTCCTTTATTATATCTATATATTAATACGTGAAGCAAAAACTTTGTACCTCATTTTACGAAAATTGTACGGACGGAGGAGAATGAAATTTCCCATACAGAATATAGAGAAGGAGTGCTAAACGACAATTTTTTTTCGTAAATTATGCATAAAAAATATGTACAATAAATAAAAAAACATTACACACATTACCATGTATTTGACACATACACATATAAATATACTGTTTGTTCATTGTAAATTTTCAGACTTTTGTAGTCGTGAAGTATAATTATTGTTTTAAGTCTATGAGATAATGAGAATATGCAACAGTTACATACAAATTGAGAATAAATTAATATTGTTTGACTTTAATATTATTTTATCTATACTGTAGTTTTGGCAAAATCTGTAATTATCTATATTATAGTATTGTAATCGTGTTTGACAATAGAACCATAGAAATGCTTAACCTTATAATTTCAATTAATTATAGTCGAATTTCGACTACGGCGAGGCCACTATTGCTTATTAATTCCATAAAGAAGTAGTCAGTATAGTATAGTAGCCAGATCACTGGGCTTAGTGGTCTGGATTGGGAGAGGCCTATGTCCACCAGTGGACGACTGTAGGCTGATGATTATGATGATGATGATGAAGTAGTCACAGACTTCTCAACGATAGAAACGACTGCCGTCATGTCTATCGATTAAACATCAATTACATACCTCATAATACTCCTATCACATAGAATCAGTTGGAGTGTGAAAACCCATATGCCTAATGCAGCTTAAAAAATAATATTCTAACTACAAATTTCGGTAACATAGCCAAATGGCGGCACCTCATTATGTGGGCTATAAGACCATCTTCCTATGAAGGCAATAAAAAAACATTCAAGCTTAACATTATAACAACTTTAAATTAGATTTATTGGCTATGGTTTCCTCGTTACAAAATAAACATTTCCAAAAGCACACCGCATTCCCTATAACAATTATAAATATAAACCTTAAATTTAAAAAACAACACAATCTAAGTTTTATTTGAATGTGACAAATTCAAAGGGCTACGTTGCGAAACTGTTCGCTTGTTGAGGATATTTTACACGTATTTCCAACTTCGTATCGAGCGCTATGGCTCCGAAAAATGTGTCATACAAAAATATATAACATACAGTATGATAACATTAAAATGTTTTTGAAGTAAGCCGTACCGAATACAAGCTACGATGAAAATGTATTAAGCCCGATGAAGGAATATCAAATTTAAAAAATGCGAAAGATATTTTTTTACATACGAACGTAAATATTTTATTCACATTGTAACTATGATTATTTTCCGTCAATTTCACTTAATGTTGATAATTTCCAATGATTTTCGACAATTTTAGTTGGTAATTGTTAGAAGTAAATGAGATTTATTAATTGGTGCCTTGAGAGAGAACAATTAACCAACACTGAGCCTTTTTTTTTTTTTTTTTTTATTGCTTAGATGGGTGGACGAGCTCACAGCCCACCTGATGTTAAGTGGTTACTGGAGCCCATAGACATCCACAACGTAAATGCGCCACCCACCTTGAGATACAAGTTCTAAGGTCTCAAGTATAGTAACGACGGCTGCCCCACCCTTCAAACCGAAACGCATTACTGCTTCACGGCAGAAATAGGCAGGGTGGTGGTACCCACCCGCGCGGACTCACAAGAGGTCCTACCACCTCATGTTTCTTCTGATTTTGATCTCTAACAATATATTTTTATTTATTACTGAGTTGGGTGGACGACCCCAAAGCCACTCCAATGCTAAGTGGTTATCGGAGACCATGGACATCAACAAAGTAAATGCCGTCACCCACTTTAAGACATGAGTTTTACAGTTTCAGTTATTACAGTTTCGTCCTTCAAATCTGCCGTGAAGCCTTAAATGCGTTTGGCACTACTGTTTCTTGGCAGAAATAGGCAGGGCAGTACCTACCCGTACGGCCTTACCAATAATACACAAGAACTCCTACCACCAGTCTTCTTCTTCTTTTTCTCCACCTTATCCCACTAGGTGGGGTCGGCACAGCTAATTTTTCTCTTCCATTCTCTTCTATCAGCCGTCATCTCAACACTCACTCCTCTCTTTCTCATATCGTCATTCACACACTCCATCCATATATTCTTCGGTCGACCTCTTCCCCCTCTACCTTGCACTACCATTTCCATACATCTCCATGCATCTTCTCTCTACGCATCACATGTCCATACCACGCTAACCGTCCGCTCCTTAATTTGTTGCTTACCGGGGCCACTTTCACACTTCCTCTGATATACTCATTCTTTATCTTGTCCATTCTTGTCACTCCACACATCCATCTCAACATTCGCATCTCTGCCGCATGCACTCCTCTTTCATACTTTACTTCTACCACCAGTCTATGTTACAAAATTAAAATGGGAACTTTATTCCTCAATTAGGTCGACAACGATTAATAACAGCCGCTGTCGCTTCTACTCTGTCAATATTTCGCAATAAAACTTAGCATACTGTCTGTACCATACAAGCGTATTGGCTCGGAACCCGCGCCACGCTCGCTTGCTACACGACAAAACTTTTAAAACTTGACATCTTTATGAATTTCTGTGTGTTCGCGCAAACAACACATTGCATTCTCGAAGCCAGTGCTTCAACACGCTTCGATGAATCCAACAATTGAATCTTAGTTTTGGTACAGTTGTTTTAAAAGTTTACTAAATTTATACGATACGAAACTTTAGGTAATGCGATTTTTTTTTATTGCTTAGATGGTTGGACGAGCTCACAGCCCACCTTGTATTAAGTGGCTACTGGAGCCCATACACATCTACAACGTAAATGCGCCACCCATCTTGAGATATAAGTTCTAAGGTCTCAGTATAGTTACAACGGCTACCCCGTCCTTCAAACCGAAACGCATTACTGCTTGACGGCAGAAATAGGTAGGGTGGTGGTACCTACCCGTGCGGACTAACAAGAGGTCCTACCACCAGTAAATCCCTATCATTTTGGTAAAGAAGAGACGACGCCAACTCAGATGCTGGCCTGTTAATATTATGATACTAAGGATCTATGAATTGAGGTACACGCTTGCTGCAGGCTAGTATTTTAATCAGTTTTCGCGATACCCAAATTTAATTTAAGTTCAAGTTTGTCTACACGCTCTGGGCAGTGCCAACGTGCTAACCATGACAAATAGTGTCAATAAATTTATAAGATTGGACAAAACCCAGATACTGGCTTAAGAAAACAAATAAATAAATAAATATTTACTAACAATCACGCCACGTTAACTGGTCCCGTGATAAGTTCGTAAAGAACTTGTGTTACAGGTACCAGATAACGGATATAAATATAAGATTTTTATTATACACATACATATATTTAATATACATCCATAACCCTTTTTTTTTTTTTTTTTTTAACGCTGGGGAATCATTTTACGGATACCCGGTCGAGAGGGGTAACGGACCGGGTTATGTCGGACTCCGGCGCCTCCTGAGAGGAAGAAGGGGAGTAGAGAAGGGCCGAGGTCCTTCACCTCCCCCAATTTCTCACAGGAGACTACGCCTTGAAAAAGGCGCGCGAAGCACTTGCCCCGCAGAACGACTACCGACTAAACCCCATCGAGCCCCACCACTCCGACTCCACGAAACCCACGGTACTGCACAGTGCGTGCCGAAGGCTCGCCGTCGCCGGTACCCATCCTGTTAATAGGACGGCACTCCATCCTCGGGAAAATCCCGCAGGACGTCGTCTCGGAGACACACCGTGAGCGGTGCACAGGAGCCACCTTGTGCCGCCTCACCACCGGACCAACAGCCAAGTACCGGGCACCCCCGCACCCGGCACCTGACAGCCCCTACGGGAGATGAACGGGAGCTTCGCGCCCGTGCCGCCCACTCCGCCTTCTTCGCTGAGAAGCCGAAGAGGGATCCCACTCCCTTTCGCGCTCCTCAGCCTCACGGAACGCCATTACCAGGTCGCAAAACCTGGTCATGGCCTCCCAAGAATTCTGGTCCTCTAGCATGCGGGCGATGACAGCCCGCAAGGAGAGGTCTCTCCCCAGCACCGCGATGAGGTCTCGCCGCGAGCGCTCCCAACGCGGGCACGCTTCGAGTGCGTGCTGAGCGTCATCGTCCGGATGCCCACACTGGTGGCAACCCGGATGTGGCTCTCTCCTGCAGACCTTCCACAGGTACCTCCCGAATCAACCATGCCCCGAGAGGACCTGCGTTAGGTGGAAGGAGAGGACGCCGTGTCGTCTATCTGACCATGTCTCCAGCACAGGCACCAGGGCCTCGAGGGTGCGTCGGCGAGTGACTGAAGTTTGGCCAAGCTCCTCCAGCAACCGTTCCCTCCACTTGGCGTACGCCAGATGACGCGCAGCACGCCTCCACCGACCGACAGCCGACGGGCCGGGCGTCCGTCCCCGACTCAGGGACTGTGTTCTGCGCCGGTATACCGCAGCTGCTACCTCAGCCTCGAGATCCCAAGGAAGGAAACCCGCGAGGGCGCAGGCGACCTCCCGGGAGATCGTACGGTACCCCCTGATTACCCTCACCGCGAGCACCCGCTGCGCTCGTAGCAGCAAAGCTGCATTGCGCGCAGAGAGTGCGGGCGACCACACGGGAGCGCCGTACAAAGCCATACTGCGGACGACCCCCAGGTACAGACGCCGGACGTCGGCGCTGCAACCACCGACATTGGGGAGAAGACGGGCTAGTGCACCCGCCATCCCCAGCAGCTTCGGGACTAACTCACTAAAGTGGTGGTCGAAACGCCATCGACTGTCCAGCACAAGGCCCAAATATTTGAGCTATACATCCATAACCCTGGAAAATACATTTATATTTGTTATCATACAAATATCTTCCCTTGGCGGGATTCGAACCCGCGACCCCCTTGTGTAGTGACCATGTCACTTACCACTACACCAGACGGCCATTAAATGAATTCCAAGTAAGGAGTTAAACGCGGGATCATTGAAATAAGTAAATCTAACTGCAATAGCGAAGTCGGTTGGCGCTCATCTCACACTTGGGATCTTCTTATCGTGTAGTAGAAAATTCAAGTGAAACAAACCGTTCGACCTCAAAATACTATTAGCTTGTTCTCTGTAAAATACAACAGGAAGGTCTAGAAATATTTCTCGTAGAAAAATAAACGGTAGTAAAATAGACGACGCAATGTTAAATTGTTGACCGCTCAGTCCTTCGTGACCAAAAAAAACTGTAAAGCTTACAATACTTCGGAAATAATTTCATGACAATATCTGCGATAGTATAAACCATTATAGTACATTGTGCACCCGCGTGTAAAATGGCAAACACGCTGGAGGAAATCTCCAACTTTTCTCCCGCGGTGCACATACAATTTTTTCTCCTACCAGGCCGAAAGTTCGTGGAGTACCGAGCCGGGGTCCAAGGGCGAAGCCCCGGTGGGGTCCAGGGGCGAAGCCCTGGCCGGGGTAGTACTCATAAAAAAAAACAATTTAACTGTTTTTTAATTTAGCAGAAATAGTCAGGATGGTAGTACCCACCCACGCGGACTCACAAGAGGTCCTACCACCAGTAATTTCTGTTTTAAGCTTGGTTAAAGCTCACGCCTTTGTTCTCGTTAAGGTCTACTACCATAAATAGACTCTTAGCGTTATAAATATAATACACATTGCAAAATTTTATGCAGCTCTTAAGAACAAATATTAGATATTTAAACTTTCATACCCGAGAGATATTATTCGGACAAACCAACAAACGAATCCACCGGGTTCGGCTAGTTTCACTTTCCACAGAGTAAACCAATTACGGCAAAGTTGCCGATTCTCAGGGTTGTCCTATTTAAGTGTGGACCCCATTTTTTAGTTAGTTTTTTTTACTATTTTTATCGTTCTAATTGTTGGAGTTGATAGATATAGAAACTATTTAACAAATAAAAAGTAAACATAAACATAGACAGTGACATTAGGTGTCTTGACTAGTGAAAAAATATCTGTTGATTCGTGAAGTAAAACAAAAATTAACGAAACTGTGATTTCGATAATAAAAAAATGTTAATATTTTATGTGGAAGAATAAGCAGACTCTGTTATTTATCACAAATAACAGAGATATATATTTTATTCATAAAAACTTTACTAGGACACAATCTTCATAAGAAGAGAGTGAGTACTCCACCAGTAACCAGTAACCAGTCAACATTACTAGTGCGGAGACACGCAGCTAGTGCTGTACTTCAACAAAAAAAACTAAAATATCCGCGTAATTAATTCTAATTTATAAAACAGTGTTAGTATATTATTTCGTAACTGCCTGTGCTCTGCGATTTAAAGATAAGTCTCTGGTAATATCTTTAAATTTTATCACTAATTAGTCGTCACGTAAATTTAATTTGAATACAACCATACATTTCGAAACATGAAGCTGAAGTTTCAGTTACATTGTAAAATGACTCTACCACCCTTCAAACTGGAATTCAGGACTGCTTCTTACTCGACAGAAAAATACAGGATACCTACCTACCTGTGGGGACTTAGAACAACACTGAATCACCTGTTTCTACCGTAAAGCATTTTAAGTTTCCGGTGGGGTAGCCCTTTATAAATTAATTTAATTTTATCAAAATAATTCACGTCCCTGACCGAAGTCAGCCCTATAGTCCCATGCCGCGTCCGGCCCAACCCGCCCTAACAATTAAGATATTACCAAAAACTAATTCAATTAATGTGCCGGCCCTACTAAACTCGTGCCTCCAGAGGTGATGTGTGTTTACCAAATATACTTTCGATTTCAATTTTCTAAAGAGTTGCGTACCATTAATAACTATGCACAATAATTTGATTGGTGAGTTGAAAATGTATGAAGATTAGTTTTTTTTCTGGCATGTCAACTGTTTGTCGGATCCCATTAGACATCAAAACATGAATAACGGCAGCCATCTTGAGATATAAACTAAAGTTTCAAGAGTAATAATATGTCTAACTCAATCTACAAACCCTTCGTTCGTAACCAAGTTTAGTACCTACTCACAATTATTTTAGAATATACAACAGAATTAGAATACATTTTTTTATTGCTTTAATGGCTGTAGGAGCTTACAGCCCACCTGGTGTTAAGTGGTTACTGGAGCCCATAGACATCTACAACGTAAATGCCGCCACCCACCTTGAGATATGAGTTCTAAGGTCGCAGTATACTTACAACAGCTGCTCCACCCTTCAATCCGAAACGCATTACTGCTTCACGACAGAAAATAGGCGAGGTGGTGGTACCTACCCATGCGGACTCACAAGAGGTCCTACCACCAGTAATTACGCAAGTTACAATTTTGCGGGTTAGATTTTTATTACACGATGCTATTCCTTCACCGTGGAAATCAATCGTGAAGATTTGTTAAGTACGTATTTCATTAGAAAAATTGGTACACGCCTGTGGGATTCGAACACTGGCATAACTAGATACGAATGCATCGGGCGTCTTATCCTTTAGGCCACGACGACTTTATTTTAAAATGTAACATTTTATTTAACCTACGAAATAAATTATTTGCATAGTCACTGCGTCTGGTCTATTGGTACTGTTAAGAAGTCATACGCTACAATTCAAAGAGTAGGATAACCGCTATCCCGACTTAGACTCGCGTATGAAAGACTTCACCCACATCTGTGAACTTCACTCAATACTTCGCATCATACGAGCGGTGAGTTTATCTGACCATTACAAAATCAAATCAAATCAAAAAAAAATATTCAACATAAATGAACGTACACACTTGTTGAATGTCAAAAAGAACTACCGCCAATTCACAAAAACTAGCCTCCGTCCTGAGAGGAACTGGCAAGAAACTCAGCGGGCATGTCTTTTTTTTAATATTAGATTTTTTTAAATATTCATTTTTACAAGACGTGTTAATTATAAGGTAACAATTATTGCAATATTGAAATGCCCGGAGCGAGCAACTCATTACCACTTTGTGCAATCTTCTAGATAATCATTGACTTTATAGTAAGCTTTATTCCACATATGTTCTTTAATAGTTTTCTTAAACCTTGTATATGTAGGCTTTGAACATCTTGTGGGATTTAGTTGTACAGGCGCACAGACAAACACCCGAATGAATTTCGTATCTTATATAAATTACTCATCGGCACAAGCTTGTGTTTGTTCCTGGTATTTATATTATGTAAGTATATGTACATTCTCGCGTAGTTCTCGTAGTTCACCATACCGATAGCGCAGTAATTTACAAAGCGACCACACGTCACTTCCAGGATTTGTACATACAAATCCACGGACGTGTCAGCAATAAAGGAAATATTTGAATGCCCTCTCATTAACCTTTCTATTGTTCCTCCCTCCTCTACCAGGCCTAACCTTTTGTACCTTGCAACCCACAAGCGCGACCTTCAGCACATAAATTAAGTGGTGGATTAAAATAACTGTTGGCCCGGAGCTTTCGATGTTAAGTGAAACGTTATCACAGGTCTAGTCTTGGTGACGTTGTGTTATGCATTTGCTTGACCAAAATAAATATAACGATCATATAAACAAAAGGAGTGGACTGTATTTTAAGTTGTGAAGTTACTTATTATTTAGTGCGAACAGATATTGGTACGATTAGTTATTTAGTAGATTCGTGGTACGAGTAGGTATGAGGTCATGGGGCCTCAAAAACCCTCTTAATAATATAATTAGTTGACAAGACATAAGTTGATTTAATCCACTTTACGCTATCAATTAATTTTATGCTACAGTCCTAAGTAATAACTTTTGTATCAAGCAATTTAGCTTTGGTCTTCTTTGATAAATTTTGGATGTTTATCAAACTATAGGTTAGTTAACTAGTTGTCAATAAATATCGAATTGCAAATGGGTAGTGTTGTACGCAATATAACCACCTCTTGGTCTACATCTAAATAACTATGAGACTGATACACAGAGCTCACAATACTAATAGAGGTATAAGGAATACCTAGACAACCTTTGGTTTCGGGTTTTTCCTACCTATTCTAGTAGCCTCGGGGGGTTATTCTGGATTCACCGAATTAGTAGGTGACCTCACGGGGCTCAAACCGGAGTGTTGCTGACACTGGCCCTAGCAAGAGCAGTGCTTCGCAGAATCTACCACCGGATCGGAAACGCGACCCACTGAGAAGATCCGGCGAGGAACTCAGTGGGCTGTGTCTGAGAGTTGATTTACTCGCCGAGCCTTTCGTCGCAAGCGACAGGTTCGACGAGAACGATGACCGGTGCTTGAAGTACCTAAAAGCACCGTTAATGGATCGGAAGGATCCGAAATGACGTGCTAGACAACCTTGATAGTATTGTAATATACGAATTTTAATCTTGTATTATACAATATTACAGTGTCACTGTAATATAGTTTTTAACGTGATAGCTTTAGAATATTAAATTATTTGACTGATTTTTTAAAAAAAAGATGGTATTGAAAACTTATTAGTCATAAGGATAGTTATATTTCGCTACAAGCAGTCTAAGCGTCTTATACTGTAGAGCGCGATAAAGAAGCAAAGCTAGGATTGATGTTCCCAATGTTAGATAAATGTATTTTCGAGGCGCCTTCTTGAAAGACGCTCGTCTTAACATAGATTTTGTAATCGCATTATAGATAAATTAAAACATTTTCTTGAAATCAACATCAAAGTGTTTTTGTTGAAACAAGATTTAATCGATACACCAAATCCTAATAGAATACAGTTTCAACATTGAGAAGAGATCGGCAAGTTTGTACTTTATCACTGTAGGTACTTATAATATGTAGTAGATAAGTACACAAAAATCTACCATATTTATCAAATACTAGCTGACCCGGCAGACTTCTTAGTGCCTTAATCGATAAATAAAAGACCTAAACTTTTGTATAAAATAAACTTAAAACAAACAAAAGGAATCCATCCGACGGGGGACACGTCAAAGGAAAAACAAAATTGTTATTTTTAATTAATTCCGAGAATTTTCATATTTATATACCTTTTAAACTTTCTCTGGTACTTCACAAATAATTCATGACCAAAATTAGCCAAATCGGTCGAGCCGTTCTCGAGTTTTAGCGAGACTAACGAACAGCAATTCATTTTTATATATATAGAGATCATAAGAACAAATACGATTAGAGAACACCCGTGTGGGCTCTGTTTAACAACGAGTCCGAAATACAGTTTTAACATTGAGAAGAGATCGGCAAGAAACTCGAAGTCTGTACTGTAACTATACTGAGACCTTAGAACTTATATCTCAAGGTGGGTGGCGCATTTACGTTGTAGATGTCTATGGGCTCCAGTAACCACTTAACAACAGGTGGGGCGTGAATTCGTCCAAAAAAAAAAAAAAACTTACGATATGTAGTATATAAGTACTTTTTTTTTTATTGCTTATATGGGTGGACGAGCTCACAGCCCACCTGGTGTTAAGTGGTTACTGGATCCCATAGACATCTATAACCTAAATGCGCCACCACCTTGAGATATAAGTTCTAAGGTCTCAGTATAGTTACAACGGCTGCTCCGCCCTTCAAACCAAAACGCTTTACTGTTTCAGGGCAGAAATAGGCAGAATTATGGTATCTGCTCGTGCGGACTCAAAAGAGGTCCTACCACTAGTAATTAAGCAAATTATAATTTTGCGGATTTGATTTATACAACACGATATTATTCCTTCACCGTGGAAGTCAATCGTGAACATTTGTTAAGTACGTATTTCATTAGAAAAATTGGTACCCGCCCGACGCACCGAACGTCTTATCCTTTAGGCCATGACGACTTCTACTTCGAGATCATGATACGTTAAAAATTATGCATGTTTGATTTTTATTAAACAAAGTCGTTCCTTCGTTGTGGAAGTCGTACCTGAAGGTGTAATATAAAGAAAACCTTTAAATTTTTTTTCTCTCGGATCAGCCTAATTTGAATCTTACCTTAGTCGCAACTAGCAATAAACACATTAAATATATCATCTTTAGGGCACGATCACGATGCTCTTGCGATCGACGCTCAGCCGAAAAAAATATTTTGACTAACTTCGACTTTCCACAAATACATTCTGTATTACTGGTGGTAGGACCTCTTGTGAGTCCGCGCGGGTAGGTACCACCACCCCGCCTATTTCAGCCGTGAAGCAGTAATGCGTTTCGGTTTGAAGAGTGGGGCCGCCGCTGTAACTACACTGAGACCTTAGAACTGATATCTCAAGGTGGATGGCGCATTTACGTCGTAGATGTCTATGGGCTCCAGTAACCACATAACACCAGGTGGGCTGTGAGATCGTCCAACCATCTAAGCAATAAAAAAAAAATAAAAAAAAAATCTACAAAAAAAAAGCAATCCCAAAACAAGGTCTCCGTTATTTGATGAAGCAGATTTGCTTGAGCCGCGCATTCGGCCGGTTTCAGGACGAAATTAAATCGGAGCACACCGCGAAACGCTATTAATGAAATCGTATGTTTTCATATTGTGTTGAACATAATCCATTTATCTTGATTAGGGAAACCTCTGCCTCCTTCCGAGAAAAAGCACCGTGTGTTCTTTTTTTCTTTCAGTGAACTTTTCACTGGTAGGTAGGACCTCTTGTGAGTCCGCACGGGTAGGTACCACCACCCCGCCTATTTCCGCCGTGATGCAGTAATGCGTTTCGGTTCGAAGGGTGGGGTAGCCGTTGTAACTATACTGAGACCTTACAACTTATATCTCAAGGGTGGGTGGCGCATTTACGTTGTAGATGTCTATGGGCTCCAGTAACCACTTAACACCAGGTGGGCTGTGAGCTCGTCCACCCATCTAAGCAATAAAAAAAAAAAAAAAACTCATTATTATAATTTTTTACTAGCTGTACCCGTCCGCTTCACTGGTCATTTAAAATTAATATTATTATTTCTCACCCCCACAAAGATTCTTATCATTAACGCCTCCGCAACTGGTGCAGGGAGTCCAACACTCATATAAATATTAGCCTATCCATTAAGTACATGTATTTTCTACACGGATACCAAGTGTCAAGTCAATCGGATTCATGGTTCAGTAGTTATAACGGAACATCCGTAAAACCACTGTAGATTTATATATTAGTATAGATTACACTTGTTGTAAAATTTACATCGACGGACTTAATGCCTAAGGCATTCTCTACTAGTCAGCCAAAGGTAGGGCAGAGTAAATAATGGTAGGTGCATTGAAATTTATATTAAATTACAAATATATACACAATTATGTACATATATACACAAATACATATACATACATATATTATAATAGTTATTTAGCTTTTTACATCGAGATGCAACAAGGTGCAAGGTAGACTGAACTCCTCTATTTTCATACAGACTGACCGGCGTAAGGCGGTCTACATCCAACATTGTTCTTGACAATCTGATGTTCCATATGCAGAAGTCGAATTAAACTAATCAAAAATATGACTGAAAGGAGTTTCGTTGTGACTATTGATATGTAGACGTAGTTTACGGCTCACTTGGTATTGACTTGTTATTGGGCATCAGAACGTGAATGAAAAAATTGACAACAAAGTTACACTACCAACTTTGACAAAATGGGCATCAAAATTACACTACCAAATTTGAAAAAATGGGCATCGAAATTACACTACCAACTTTGAAAAAGTGGGCATCAAAGTTACACTACCAACTTTGAAAAAATGAGCATCGAAATTACACTACCAACTTTGAAAAAGTGGGCATCGAAATTACACTACCAACTTTGAAAAAATGGGCATCGAAGTTACACTACCAACTTTGAAAAATGAGGTCGAAGGGTCAGTTGTGTTGTAGACTGGCAGCCGCGCCCTTCAAACGGAAAAACAAAAGTACCACTGATTACGTTTTCAGTTTGGTGGTGGTTGCTTATTGATGTGATGACACATCATTTTTCTTCATCGTTCCCTCACTGCTGAGGATCGAGACCACACGTGACTTTCCTCCATAGTGCTCGGTCATGGATGGCATGGACCGTATGTATAGACTACGCCCAACCGCTTTCTTAACCACATCTGACCATCTGACTGGTGTTCTGCCCTCTATGAAATCTATCTTACACCCTAAGCTTCCTTATATCTGCCGCGAGGTAGCATACGTTCTTGTTAGATTCAATCTACGATAGTTAATTCTATTCAACCTACGACCGTGTACCAATCTTCACTAATAAAAAATCAAAATAAAATGAGAAAAACAGGTCCATACGTTTATTTTCACATTCAAAAGCACCAAAGCTTTACCACGAGGCGAGTGCGTTAAACGAACATTAAAAGCTTTTAGCCTCAAAATAACAACAACATACCTCAGCTCGCAAATAAAGTAAAAAGCTTCATTGAATAAACATGGCGAGAATATATATGCATATATATGTATTATTTTATAACAGTAAAGCTTTATTAAGAACTTGAAAGTTACCGCAACCGTTCGATGATCACTTCATTGTGTAGTTCACTATATCTTTTTGAGATCCGTTATCTCCTACTGGTGGTATTTTATACTGGTGGTAGGACCTCGTGTGAGTCCGCGCGGGTGGCTACCACCACCCTGCCTATTTCTGCCGTGAAGCAGTAATGCGTTTCGGTTTGAAGGGTGGGGCAGCCGTTGTAACTATACGTGAGACCTTGATCTTATATCTCAAGATGGGTGGCGCATTTACGTTGTGGATGTCTATGGGCTCCAGTAACCACTTAACACCAGGTAGTAACACCAGGTGGGTTGTGGGCTCGTCCACCCATCTAAGCAATAAAATAAAAAATCTCAATAAGAGTAGATATCCACAGTCGTCCCAGCCTTTAAATGAAACTCATGACTTCACGGCATAAATAATCAGAATTGTGTTACCTACCCAGGTAAGCTCACAGCACGCTCTATTCAAATCAAATCAAATCAAATCAAAAAATTTTTATTCAACATAAATGAAAGTACATACTTGTTGAACGTCAAAAGAACTACATTACTGGTAGTAATCGCTAATTTATCTTTATTTTCGGGTTCGGTTTGAATTCGTTTCGGCAGTAATTTGTGTTCACCTCTATTTAAATCTCGATTCATTAGGTAAATGTGGAGAAAGCGTTTAAACTTTGACTTATAGAAATAAAGAATACTGTAGTATCAACTATTTCTCACAATATGCCAATTTTCTTTTTTTTTGTACCCATGAAACAGCTTATCTTCAGAACCTAAATATGTATATAACTTAAATAAGACATTTATTTTTTATAATATTGCGTTTCGGTTTGAAGGGTGGGGCAGCCGTTGTAACTATACTTGAGACCTTATACTTGAGAGCTTGGATCTCAAGGTGGGTGGCGCATTCACGTCGTATATATCTATGGGCTCCTGTAACCACTTAACACCAGGTGAGCTGTGAGTTCGTCCAACCATCTAAGCAATAAAAATAATAATTTTACTACTAAACTTTTTATTGTGAGAGGGCAGGTTGGTTGCATGGGGCTGTCGAAGCTGACCTATTAAGCCACTCAAGAATGCCTGACCGACGGAACCGTCAACGAAAACTATTCCCTGGTCACCGCGGTCGAAAACTGTTGTGGCTGATGTTCCAAGAAATCCCGCTAAATTAAAGTTTGGCCGGGATGGAATGCAATACATAGCCCACACATATTCAACTACAAGAGTCAGACGCATAAGTTCGGATGCTAACAACACCCGGTTCGCGATTTATGGTAAAATTTTATGTAGACTACCAAAAAGTACACAGAATGAATAAACAATGCGAAAAATTAAATACAAAAAAAAGTACAATTGGCGGTATGATCGGTAAGAGTAACGCTATCTATCGCCGAATATTCGAACGAATATCAAAAGATCTAGTAGTATCTAGAACGCCTGAAAAGTACAACGCCATCTATTGTCAGATAGGAGAAACACACAGTACTGGAATTGTGTGGAATATTCTCGATGATTCTAGGGATTTCGTCTCGACTATAAAAGCGTTGCAGAGATGGCACGCAATCAGTCAGTAATTTGATCTAATCGAAGCGAAACAGCAAACGGATCACCTGAAGCAAACCGGAAGAAGCGAATTGAGAATATTTTAAAGTGTTTGTGAAGTGTTTTAGGTGTTCTAAGCGTTGAATACATTTTTTAGTTGTACTTTGGTGGAACATTTATTTATCCCTAACCTCAACGCGTAGCACTATGCTATCAAACAGAAATAACCAGACTCCAAACTCCACTGAACATGTAATTTTCAGACTTCAATTATCTTTTCAATACTTGGTAAAATGATCAAATAATAAGCAGAGTTAGGTATAAATCGATAGCCAATTAAGCCAGACCCTTATAACGGTTGGCGACAGTTAATTAGGTGGCAAAAGGCCCTTTGCCTCGCAAATCTCACTTTATTGTGGACCTCTGTTCTGTCGTGACAAAGAGTAAGTAATATAATTATTGTCACAGATAGCAGGCTATATCGGAAATGATCTTATTATACTTCGTTATTTATTTATCTTTATATAATTTATGTCGTGTTTGGACAAATAAAACAAGCGGCTACCAATGTTCCATAGGTTAAAGCATGAAATGTAAGTTTAAATTTTAGACCAGATTATAGTTATCCAGGCTTTTTCCACCTCTTTTCCTCATGAAGCAGTCATGTGTTCATATTTGAAAGAATAGTCGACCTCATGTTTAAAGCAGTGTAGTGCGATTTAAGTTATGGTTTTTATGATGTTCGGAAACTACTTACTAACAGAAGAACTGTGAGATCATTCGACGACCAAATGTAAAAAACGAGTGAACGAGGTTCTGTTGAGATATCACTTAGAATAAAAGCAAAATCGGGTTCAAATACTGAAGGCTTAAATAAAATGGATGAGTACTCAAAGGCGCACCAGAAACTTTTACTACTGCACTCGCTTCTGGTCTCCCGAATACTAACTTCTTCCATTAGACTCTCTTCAAAGGTCAACTGTTCGAATAATCGGGAAACTCAGTCTCGCCAACATATTAGAGGCGCTATGGTCCTGAAGAGACCGAGTCTCTATGTCGACTCTATCGCATATTCCATCAGGAGTGTTCCGAGCATTTACTTACTTTTTAGCATCGTCCACATTCATAGTAGAGCCAAAGTTGTAGAATTTACCTACAAGTATCTGGTATCCATGGGCACTCATAACCACTTACCATCAAGTGGGCTGCTCGTCAGTCAACAATAGCAATACGAAGCAGTTAAAGAACACAAGATGATTATAAATAATCCTAGCATTAAAACAATAATAATCCTAACACATGAAGAATGATTCATTCGAAAACGGTTAAAATTAATACCGGTCAGAACACTTAAATAAATCCCATATATCCCATTTTATAGAAAATGTAATTGACTGTCCATAATTTCGTGATTTTGAAGATTTAAGATATTCACATTATAAAAGATTATCTGTGTACCAACATCTTTTCCATATTCTGTGACCTCGTGTAGTCTGATCCTATCCTCTATTCTAGACTTTAGCTCTACTGAGGAAAAAGGCCTGATATTATCAACATCTTGTTGAGAGCTAAATTCTCCATAAGTAACTTAATATTTTAATACCCAAATAATCGTTTCCAAAAAATTAAGTAATATTATCCAGCGCTGTTTATTATAAAGCTGTGTTTATTCGTTTTTGAGAGGTTGTTTTATTTTTCTGATATTTTTTTATTCATTGCTTAGGTGGGTGGCCAATCTGTTGTTAAACGGCTACCAGAGCCCATAGACATCTACAACGTACATGCCACCACCCACCTTGAGATAGTTTTAAAGTCTCAGTATAGTTATAATACTAACCCACTCTGCAAACCGAAACGCATTACTGCTTCACCGCAGAAAATCGGCCTACCCTTGCGGACTCACAAGAGGTGGTGGTAGGACCAGTAATTACGCAAATTATAATTTTGCGGGTTCGATTTTTACTACACGATGTTATTCCTTCACCGTGGAAGTCAATCGTGAACATTTGTTAAGTACGTTACTTCACTAAAAAAAATTGGTACTTGCCAGCGGTATTCGAACTGATGCATCGCTGGGTACGAATGCATCGGACGTCTTATCCTTTAGGCCACGACGATTACTATAGCTGGGAGTGTGAGCTAATCGAACATGCTATTAAAGATACCACACTACTCTTCACAGAATCTAGAACTTTCACTTTATTTGCAGTTTAATCCAGCCTTAAAAAAACCTACGGTCAGAAAGATGTAATTATTTTTAATTGCCAAAAAACAGGTTGTATCTGCCATTTGCGCGGAAACCCTCGTGGAAACCGGGAAAGTATGACAGCTGTAATGATCCATCATTAAGCCGCGTAAAATTTTCCAACATAATTTCCCTATAAGCTATTAGAAGGATTAAATTAGGGTAAATTATTTTAATCTCGTTTGTTTGTGTAGACCCTCTACGTCGTAGCCAAGGCGTAGCGTTACGTTAGAAGGTTCGTTCGGATAACTTTTTTTAATTATTTATTTACAATTTTCATTAATTCAAAAATCAACAATCCGTATTACTAGTGTCTGATAATGTGAAAGTTTCCCACCAAATAATCTTTTACTTATAAGCTAATTAATTATTAATCCATAATTTATCTTTAGTAGTGTTACGCGCTGGGGTTCGGGATAAATTAAAAATTCTACCGAATTACAAGTTAACACTGTATTAGTACTTAGAATACTTAAAACGCTCAACAAGCACTTTAAAACTCTCAATTCGCTTCTTCCGCTTCGCTTCAGGTGATCCGTTCGCTGTTTCGCTCCGAGTAATTCCGATTACTGACTGCGTGCCGTCTCTGCAGCGCTTTTATAGCCGATACCACATCCCTAGAATTATCGAGTATATTCCACACAATTCGAGTATTGTGTTTCCGCTATCTGACAATAGATGGTGTTATGTTCTGGAACTTCTAGGTGCTTCTAGATCCGTCGATATTCGTTCGACTATTCGGCAATAGATGGAGTTACTTTTACCGGCGTAACAGTAGTAAGAATACGTTAAAGGGGTCACTCGGACGGATACTGTTAACATCTATTACTAGACGATATCGCAGCTCTGATAGAAGACGGTATTCTAGTGCATTTATGACTTCGTAGTTCCTCTGCCTGCCTGAAATCGCAGTGCTTTCCTAAAGTGCGCTTACAGAGAACATTTTTACGACGCACCCCTCTAAGGAAGTCTTTCACTCGATATCACTATCCAATATGCCGTTTTTCAAGGACTGATTCACCAGAGTCCTTATCGTAATATTCCTGGTATTTCCAAATACAATCGACATTGAGCTTCGATTGTATTTTTTCGATTATTACTCAGTACTGCTCATATTCGCCAATGAAACCAATCAACACCAATCAAACACCATGAAACCTTCATAAATCAATAAAACGGGAGACAAATCAAACTATCCATGAATATTAATGGCTGAAAAACTATAAAATTCAATCAGACCCCTCACAAAAACGGCCTCGTTAATCTCATAATGTTTGTTTGTGTAACGAGCCGTTATTATTAAAGGACGAACTATGTAAATCGATTGGTTACATATGGTATTATCTTTGCGATACGCAGAGTGCTATTCTCTAATTACACTGTCCTAAAATTAGAAGATGTCGCGTGGGTAGGCCTCCCACAAGATGGACCGATTGAGGTTCGCAGGGATCCACTGGTTGCAGGCAGCACAGGATCGATCTTTGTGGCGAGGATTGGGGGAGGCTTATGTCCGGCAGTGGACGTCTGTGGGCTGACAGAAAAAAAATTGCTCACTCATTACCCAACCTGATGGATATTGGTAAGTGAATACCGTTGTCCTCTGGTAGTGTATTCAAAATACAGGACGTGCAGCGAATAGACAAGCAGGAACCTTAATCCTTATTTTGTTTTGTTCTAATTTATCCTTGGAAAGCAGAGAAGGAATTTGATTCTAAATATTTCAACGGCTTTCGCATGGCTCCGGGCGAGCCGTGAGCGATTAAAATCTCATGTGCTAATAAAACTTAGATCACGATCACCAAAATTACTGTTACGCACTGGGGTTCGGGATAAATAAAAATCCTACCGAAGTACAATTTAAAACTTTAAAAAGACTTTAAAATTCTCAATTCACTTCTTTCACTTCGCTTCAGGTGATCCGTTCGCTGTTTCGCTTCGAGTAGATCCGATTACTACCTAGCTTCGTGACACCCCTGCAACGCTTTTATAGACAATACGACATCCCTAGAATTGCCGAGAACATTCCTGACAAGTCGAGTATTTTCGATATGCGTTTCCGCCATTTGACAAAAGATGTACTTCTCGATCCTCCTCGAATTTTCTAGTTCTTTTGATATTCGTTTCTGCTATTCGACGATAGATGACGTTGCTCTTACCGGCGTAGCATTATAGTGAATTGTGATACCTAAAATTGTTATTTTATGCCTTATGAGATTGTCTCGGTAGTGCAGCAGTAAGCACCCTAACTGTTGTACCGAAGGACGGCGGTTCGATTCCCACATCGGGCAAAATTTTTTTGTAATGAACAGGTTTGTTTGTTCTTTGTCTGGATGTTTTTTTTATTACTTAGATGGGTGGGCGAGCTCACAGCCCACCTGATGTTAAGTGGTTACTGGAGCCCATAGAAATCTACAACGTAAATGTGCCACCCACCTTGAGATATAAGTTCTAAGGTCTCAGTATAGTTACAACGGCTGCCCTACCCTTCAAACCGAAACGCATAACTGCTTCACGGCAGAAATAGCCAGGACGGTGGTACCTACCCGTGCGGACTCCAAGAGGTCCTACCACCAGTAACCAGGATGTTTATTATCTATATATGTATATTTTCAAACGTTTATAAGTATGTTTGTCAGTCTGTGCTACCCATAACACAAGAAATCCTAAATTGGGGCCGAGTGACCGTGCGTGATTTGTTCCCAATAACTATTCATTTATTCATCGCTCGACAGTCTGCTATGTTTGACAAACAAAAAAACAACGATCATTAAAATAGCTACTATGATAATAAAATTCTTATCTCTAGCGTACATTTTACCCAGAAATACAAAAGTCGATCGAGTATGCCTAAAATATATGTTTTCTTCCCACTGATTCTGTGAAAACATTCAACACCAGCCTTCGTAGAATTTGAACAATTAATTGAATTGCGAACTCTGTTCAATTAAATGTACTGACGTATTAAGAAAACGAGTAAGGATCATGTGCTCTTCATGTATTCAATTAAGGTACAGGTAAGGTTTAAGGTCGTCGTGGCCTAAAGGATAAGACGTCCGGTGCATTCGTGTTGAAGTGATGCACCGGTGTTCGAATCCCGCAGGCGGGTACCAATTTTTCTAATGAAATACGTACTCAACAAATGTTCACGATTGACTTCCACGGTGAAGGAATAACATCGTGTAATAAAAATCAAACCCGCAAAATTATAATTTGCGTAATCACTGGTGGTAGGACCTCTTGTGAGTCCGCGCGGGTAGGTACCACCGTCCTGTCTATTTCTGCCGTGATGCAGTAATGCGTTTCGGTTTGAAAGGTAGGGCAGGCGCTTTAACTATACTGAGACCTTAGAACTTATATCTCGAGGTGGGTGGCACATTTATGTTGTAGCGGTCTATGGGCTCCAGTAACCACTTAACACCAGGTGGGCTGTGAGCTCGTCCACCCATCTAAGCAATAAAAAAAAAATAAAAAAAATTACACTGTATATCGCCCGGTATTGGTGGTAAAAAGTCATCGCGTTCTCCAACATTATGCAGCTTCAGAATTTTATTTGTATTTTGACGTGACAACGTCTTATAATTTGATGGGGCCGGCTGCACGCACGAAAAAACATGACTCATTGAGGCGTTCCATTTAAGGCTTGAAGTGCAAGCGAGAGCGCGCAACGAGCGATAAAGAGGCCCAATCGGCCTCCGCGTTCGGCAGCGTTCAACATCTGTCTCTCTCTTGAGTAAGCGATGCATCCGCGTGGACAGCTGGTATACAATAATACATTTACATGTTTTCGTCAAGTATGAAGTTCAGTGAAAAGTGAATGTGGTGTCAATTGTTGATAACAACGATAATTGCGATAATAAAAAAATGAAACCATTCCATCAGTATTTTCTTATGACATTGTCAAGTTCAACTATCGTCAGTAAACCGACTTTACAGACAACCGATTTTTTTAATCATACTTTCGTGCGTCTAATCGTAAAATAAATCCTTAATTATAACACTAAAATATGTCAGTTTAATGCCCGTTTAATGAGGATTGCACATGAAATGTCATTAATTTAGTTGTCATTAATCAACGCGATAATATAAAAATAAAAAATTTCATTAATTAATTCGTATAGATCAGCAACCGACTCACATGCCATAATATCATTAACAATCTAAATACATTGCTGACTAGCTGTCAACGGTGAGCACTCGTGAATACACCTCACATTAAAAAAATAGTTAAAAAAAACATTTTAAGCTAAATAAAAATTTGTGTTTTCGTTAAAGACGGGAAAAACGGGCTTGCCTGGTTTCATGTGATTACCATAGCCCATATAAATCACAATCTGTCGACACTTACATTAAAAATGTAAAATGGAAGTCATAATTCTACTACGTAATATCTGCATCACCTATGAAGCCAGAACACGTGAATTTTTTCCCAAAAAAGAGCAGCATATGGCCTCACAGTAAACTCTACCAACCACAGAATCCAAACCCCAAAATTGCCACCACGTTCGATAAGACTAACATGCATTTCACTAATTAACTAAGTACTATACTGAGACCTCAGATTTCATGTATCAAGGTAGGTGGCGGCATTTACGTTGTAGATGTCTATGGCTCCGGTAACCACTTAACATCAGGTGGGTGGACGACCGTGAGCTCGTCCACCCAACTACGCACAAAAAAAATTAAGCCATAAAATTTTCAAACTTCTATAGTGTGGCGGGTAGCCATCATACAACGCAAGATAATTGACAGATGCCTGAATCTCGCTTACGACATTTTCAAGATAAAGCGCATATATACAAGTTCCGAACAACAACATTCGGACCGTCGGTCTACCGAGCAATGTCACCGCTCGGTGGAAGATCTTCCCTTTGTCGTATATATCTCCCCAAACTGGTGACCCCGACGTGATGTGAACACGCAACCTTCTGATTCATCATCAGCGCATCAAGAACTTCGGCTACCACAATCCCCGCATTCTCGCAGATAAAAACACGTCATTGACAGTCGTCCCACAGCAAGCCAGCATCGCAGCCTCAACAGGACCATCGCAGCCGACTCACCGCGCTTCCTGGTCCTACGGCACGCAACTTCACTGCCTCATCACGCCGCTACAGTTCATCGCAGCCCACGACCGGATCATCAACGCTTGGGGTCACACATCTCCGGCGTGGCAGCTCTGCATCACATGGACTACGCACGACACGCACGCAACATTCAAGCTCAGTCTCGACTCACCGCAGACTTCGAGCAGCACTGGCGACAATCACGCAGCATTCAGCTCAGTTTCGACTCACTGCAAACTTCGAGCAGCACTGGCGACACGCACGCAGCATTCAAGCTCAGCCTCGACTCACCGCAGGCTTCGAGCAGCACTGGCCCTTGCAAGCTAATCTCAGCACGGACAACGCTAATTAAAAAAATGACACGACCTCCAGTCTCGGAGGGGAGTGATGTGGCGGGTAGCCATCATACAACGCAAGATAATTGACAGATGCCTGAATCTCGCTTACGACATTTTCAAGATAAAGCGCATATATACAAGTTCCGAACAACAACATTCGGACCGTCGGTCTACCGAGCAATGTCACCGCTCGGTGGAAGATCTTCCCTTTGTCGTATATATCTCCCCAAAATAGTATTATGTGATGATGTAAGTATGTACGTCTTTTTGTTCCAAAACAACATATTAATTTTTTCGTAACTAAAAATGTTTTTTTTTCTACAATTTCCTTTTTGGATTTTGTCAGTTAAGAAATTATATAATTTCTTGAGATCAAAAGAATGAGGAAAACTTCAATTGAATTACAAGAAAAACAATTAGTTAGTTATGTGATATTTTTTTTGAAATTACCGTAAAAGAAATTAGAGAATTTTTAATATAACCTTAGAGTATTTAAATAAGCTTAGTGTGCTTACATTTTATTTTATTTTACACACTTTGTTTAGCTAGCCTCAAGTATGACAAGTGACAAGATATGGCGCAACGTAAGATTCTACCATATTCGTTAATCGATTTACAATGCTTATTTTAGCTATAAAAAGTAATCTTTATTCACTATTTCTAAATAGGATTGTAAAGTGTAAAACTATTTTTGTCTGCGATTATTTATCGAAATAACAATTTTAACTTTATTTTTATTGCTTAGATGGGTGGACGAGCTCACAGCCCACCTGGTGTTAAGTGGTTACTGGAGCCCATAGACATCTACAACGTAAATGCGCCACCGACCTCGAGATATAAGTTCTCAGGTCTCAGTATAGTTACAACGGCTGCCCCACCCTTCGAACCGAAACGCATTACTGCTTCACGGCGGAAATAGGCGGGGTAGTGGTACCTACCCGCGTGGACTCACAAGAGGTCCTACCACCAGTGATTACGCAAATTATAATTTTGCGGGTTTGGTTTTTATTACACGATGTGATTCCTTCACCGTGGAAGTCAATCGTGAACATTTGTTGAGTACGTATTTCATTAGCAAAATTGGTACCCGCCTGCGGGATTCGAACACCGGTGCATCGCTACATACGAATGCACCGGACGTCTTATCCTTTAGGCCACGGCGACTTCAATGAAAGTGAAATAAATACGAGTATGAGTTTAAAATAATGTTACTGTTCTCGATTTACGTTGTAATTTTGCAAATCGCACGTGTCACAGCTCACATTCACATTCACTGAATCTTGTCTGCATAAAGGTTTTCTGCGAAAGATTACTTTAAACATCAAGACCCATCACACACATAGCATGTTTTCTTTTGATGTTTTCTTCTCATATGTTCATTTGATGTACAATAAAGCTTATTATTCTCTACGTTACATAGAAAGATTAAATTTTACTATAGTCGACTACAGTATTGCAAAAGCTTCTGTAATTTATGAACATTTTTTCTTTTGTAGATGAGGTTAAAGGTTCAACCTGAGATAATTTTCTAACACTAGCCCTAGCAAGAACAGTGCCGCTGCAGGGTCTACCACCCAATCAGAATCTCATTGAGAATATCCGGGCAGAAACGCAGTGAGTGGGTTGTGTTTATGAGTTAATTCGATCATCGAAATCTTCATCGCAATTGACGTTTCTGATGAAGACAGTGACCGTGAGTGAAGGGATCGGACAAGACTAGCTTCGCGCGATGATGATTTTACGTTGCCTCGTCCTTTGAGTCGCATATGTAATAAGCAGCGGTAACATTAGATAGATAGAACGCTTTTAAAATACTCCTTACAATACTAAAGTATAGCAACACACCATTTTTTTGCCTGGACTCCTAAAAAGTGCGTTCGATTTAACGTAAATATAACGCAAAAATAACACTTTTCCGAAGTGAACATCATAATTTATTTTATAACGATAGGGAAAAAGAACCATTGAAACCAGCTAATACAAAATCAATCCTTAAAGTAAGCGTAAGCTTAAGTGATTTTAAGTAAACGGTTTTAAACGGTCCTCATTCAACGGATGCGAGGTAAAAATTATTTCCAAAACCACATACGAGAAAGACTAGAAAATATACAATGTGAACTAAACATACACCAATCAGCAAAACGACCAATTGAATAAGATCTATTTTAATACGGAAGGCAATATAATGAAAATGATTGTAATTTTATAATGATATCAGATTTTATTTGCTCGGTTGAAAACATGTCCGTGGTTCTATGTCTGACAGAGCGTGTGAGTACGCCATGGTTTAAATACAAAGGATACTAATACATTGATTAAGAAGCTACATTTATTGAAATTTTAACGAAATCAATTAAAAACAAATTAAAGGACTTCAAATGTGAAATGCATCAACTAAACTATACAATGGGATCACCTTGAGAGCGCGTCTTTAATCAAAAAATAATTTTCAAAATGGTGCTACAATTTCAGTTGGTATTGGTGAACAAACATAATAAATATACGTACAGTTGAACACAGAACCTCCACTTTTTGTAAAGTCGATGAGTAAAATCCACATTTCCTTTTTCCCATCACCAATAATTAAAATTTGTTCCTGCACTTGTGTCTCTGAAGACCAGATTTAGATTACCATTTAAATCTTAAGTATGTCAATTTCAATTCTGTTTTATTTGATATTGCAACCGTCCAACGGGTTGACGTACCGATTTTATTCATTAAATTGTTATAACAAGTTTATAGCTCAAATAATTGTACTAGAGCCGGTATGATAAAAGATAGATGAAATAGGAAAGTTCTTCGTATAGTATCTAGGTAATGGAAAATTCGGTTGAGCTTTTTATTGTTTTATTGTTGTCAGTTAATGCTTAATTTATTATATCTTATTTATTTTCGATGATAAAAATACTTTTAATCATATTTAATCTCGGTTATTCTGCTAGTATTATCCACAAAATTTGGAGACTTTACAAATTTTTCAGATACAGACGAATAAACGGCGTAATAAAATAATTTTTTTTTAACATTTATTCATTGATTTCATTTTCACATTAAATTAGATTTGCTAGAAAACTGTTTCATTTATAAGTAACGTAAAAACATATGTACTATTAACGAATAATTTTATAAAGAACATTTTAGAAAAAATTAAATTAAATTTCCAAAGATACTTACAGAACCCGTATTCTATATGCTAAGCAACACACAATCACATCACGACTACACTCTCGTAAATGATGATACACAAACGCGTCCAGTCCGTCAGACAGACCGGGGCAGACTGGCGTCCGTATCGCCCCCGGACTCGAGCACACATTCCCGCACACTCCACCGATACAGCCTCATTTAATAATGTTTTAAATGTTATACTACATAATTTCTTTTTAATACTATTGGAAACATTGACGAGGAGCAAGAGCGAAATCTAATTAAAAGTATATATTTTATAAGCGCTGTTTTATACAGAGTTCGGCTCCTAACAAAATGCTTTGGGTTGATTAGATAAATTATATATGCTGGATAGATGAACTGAGTCTATCTGGGAATAAGGTGACGAGACCTGGGTTTGCGGGTTTGACTTGCAAACTAGTAAGCTTTGGAGTAGTGCCTTGCAACTGAAACAAACCGGAAAAAGCCACGCCAAAGTCAATCAAAAGTCAAAGTCATGTTGATTGTTTTCTTTGACTGTCGCGGTGTTGTGCCCTTGGAATTCTTGTCGGAAGGTCAAATGATAAATAAAGAAAATTATGCGGCATTTAAGAGAGAAAAATTTGACATAGAAAGCCAGGTTTGTGGAAAGAAAATTCTTTGAATTTTATCCCACGATAATGCGGTAGGCAGCGGCTGGGCTCTGCCCCTGGCATTGCTGAAGTCCATGGGCGACGGTAACCACTCACCATCAGATGGGCCGTATGCTCGTCTGCCTACAAGGGCAATAAAAAAAAAATAAAAAAAGTGTCTTCGCACCAGCTGTAATTGCGAACTAAAAATCAACCCATACCATCGAGCGACCTTGTTCACCACATATGACTCCAGCGGGCTTCTTTCGTTTTTCTAATCTCGAATTACCACTTCGCGACACTTGTTTTCATTTGGTAGAAGACATAAGGGCGAGAACTGAACTAAATTCTAGGAAAAAGCGTTTAAAAAATGTTTAGTTTTTCCCGGTACTTTCTTAACAAAGTAGTATGTGTGAAAAGGCAAATAGAAAAGATTTCAGTATCATTTTCTCCTCCGCTTATCAATTAATATTCCCCCAGATTTGGTTCAATGCGTATGTGCGTCTAGTGTCTATGTGATTAGTACAAATCCAATTACTCGATGACGACTACTACAAAAATAAAATAATCAACATTTTAAATAACTTCAAGACTTACAAACTAGAATCAATACTTGATCTTATTAATTCTAGCTTTATGTTACCAAAAGCTTTCTGTTTCAAAACTGGACATCTACCAGTATTTAGACTAAGATTCGAAGTCCTTAAGTCAATATAAATTGGAGCTGGCTATTCCTGTCGAAGTCTTGATTTGTAAACTTGACTGAACACGAACGATAATGGTCCTCATTAAGTTGGAACAAACAGAGCCCTTCGATTGTATTTTAATCAAGATCTCTAGTTGATATAGGTCCGATCAGTTTTGTGTAAGCTCCCGAACTGGATAGAGATCATTTAAAACTATACTGCGGAAACTCGATTTAAACTTATCATCATCATATGTCTGCATCACGTGCTTACGGAAATAGCGTTAATATTGTTCTCTTCTTTCATTCATTGCAAATAATAAGGAAGAAAGAGAAGCACTCTGATTAAATTAATTTCACATTGTCAATTGCTTAGACTGGTGAACGAGTTCACGGCCCGCCTGTGTTAAGTGGTTACTGAAAGCTATTGATGTCACACAATGATTGCCGCCACCCACCTCTGGGTCTGCGGAGGAACTTCGGTTCCCTCTAGATTTTGTACCGTACGTTCCATGGGGAGTGCTTTGGGCTTTGGAATGAGCTCCCCTCCACGGTTTTCCCCTATGTTCCTTTATGTATATGTCATACATATCCTTCTTCAAACGAGGCTTGTGGGGACTACTTAACGGTGGGCAGCGGCTTGGCTCTGCCCCTGGCATTGCTGAAGTCAATGAGCGACGGTAACCACTCACCATCAGGTGGATTATATGCTCATCTACTTACAAGGGGAAAAAAAAACAAAAAAAATTTTGAGGTATAAGATTTCTTAATTCTATAATAAACCCATGAGCTGACCCATAATTCAAAAATACTGATATGTGCCAGTTATTACATCAACGAGTACTAATCGCGCTTTTGAAGCTGCTATATTTATTTATGTGCGATCGAAAACAATCGGTACTGTCACACTGAGCTTTAGGTCTTCGCCAAACAAACCTCGGGCCAGGCAAGTCGCCGCCTATTTACATAGGATGTCGACAAACACTGCGCTGAAACCCACCCGGATTTGAATTACATGACCATTAACTAGGTTTCACTCGTTGAAGGGGTTTAATTACATAAAACGTTCGCTTAGCGGACGGCTCAGTGCACAAGATTACGAGAAAATTACAAAATATAGGGATGCTTAAAACGGGGCCGCTTCACTAATGGACGTTGCTAAATCTATAATGTTTAGAACGCGCCCGTGAAAACTGTGATCTAAAATGGAAACAGTAACAAGTGCACATTTTTAAGTCGCGGCTTAACTGGCATCGTTGACATCCGTTGATGGCGATGACTACCTAATGGGCGGACCATATGATTGTCAGCCTGCAACCGCAATAAAATAAATCTCAGATGCTTGTTTTTTTTTAGTTGGGTGGACGAGCTCACAGCCCACCTGGTGTTAAATGCTTACTGGATCCCATAGATATCTACAACGTAAATGCGCCACCCACCTTGAGATATAAGTTCTAATGTCTCAGTATAGCTACAATGGCTGCCCCAACTTTCAAACCGAAAGGCATTACTGCTTCACAGCAGAAGCGGCGGAATGGTTATACCTACCCTTGCGGACTCACAAGAGGTCCTACTACCAGTAATTACGCAAATTATAATTTTGCGGGTTTGATTTTTATTACACGATGTTATTCCTTCATCGTGAACATTTGTCAAGTACGTATGTCATTAGAAAAATTGGTACCGCCTGTGGGATTCGAACACCGTTACATCGCTAGATACGAATGCACCGCACGTCCTATTTAGATACTTATTAGGTATTGATGAGTGGACCAACCGTAATACCATTGAGTTGGACCCAAGATTGGCCTTCGTGAGGAGATTGTGGAGGAGAGCCCTAAGCAGTAGGCATCGGTATGGTTGTGGTTCTGGAACCGTTGATGTCCATGACTGACTCGGTGGTGTGGTAGTTTTTATTGCCCTTATAGGCAGACGAGCATACGACCCACCTGATCGTGAGAACTTACCGTCGCCAACGGACCTGAGCACTGTCTGGACAGAAGTAAGCCGCCTTAGCTAAGAGCCAAGTTAGCGACCCTGACTGTTGTGCCAAAAGTCGTGGGTTCAATTTTATATTGGGCAAACATTCGTGTGATAAACAAGTTTGCTTGCTCTTTGTCTGTGTATTAATTATCTACTAATTAATGACCGAGCTTTGCTCGGTTTTTTTTCTTTTTGATAAATTGTGTTTTTAAAAATTATATTTAAATATGAATTACATATTGATAAAATGTTGAAATACGAATAATATTTTTCGATCTTACTGACAGAATAATAATAAAAATGAACTGGTCATTTAAAGAAAAAATCAAAATTATCGATAAAGTTGATTATTGAAAACACGAATAAAATAACATTTTCAGAAAATAAATTTTATGAAAATCGTTGGAGCCGTTTCCGAGATTCAGATTATATATATATATATATATATACACATATATATACAATAATTGCTCGTTTAAAGATATAATATATGTGTATTTAATTAAACGTACCTATATAACTGGTACCTTGGTTCGACCAAATCCGCATCCGCACCACACTAGAGATCCCATTCCACGACGCCCTTCATGCGGCCAATGATCGGAGGCGCTGGCGGGACATTACAAGGAGTAAAATCATGTCGAAGTATAATGGTCACGACCCTCAGCAGTGAGGAAACGATGCGACGATGAGGACCTATATAACTATGTATTTCCGTCTCCGATACCCATAACACAGTGAATCCTAATTCGGGGCCGAGCGTGATTTGTACCAGCAACTACTTGCCATCAAGTAGACCATATTCTCGTTTGGCTTTGAAAAGCATAAAAACGTAGGGAAATTCTACAGTAATGTGTACTTTTACAGAATACTTACCTTTAAACCCAAGCCCCGCATCATTACTGCAAAAATGTTGATTCCAATGTTTGTTTCTTCTGAGTTAGAAAGTACATAGATATTGTAGGCAGCAGATTAACACGGCAACTGTAACTGCATTACCAAACGTGATATTATCAGTTAAATTTAAATCAAGCAATGTTCATCCAATCAAAAATACATTTAAAACACCAATTAACCCTTTATAGAAAGCAATGTAAAGTTAACTTGAGCCCGTCGGCTGTTATCCGGATTGCCCAATCAGTTCCGGTCCGGTTGGGCCCGGATTGGACGATAAAACTGAGCCAGTCGTTGTATTATCAATGTCGTTATCCCGACAGGCACCTGCGACCAACACACGGCTTAAACGCTTTACGTTTCAATCTTTTAACGTTTACAAAGTTGTCGAGAAAACTACATTCGGTGTTTTGCGCAGATGTGTTCTTCTCTTTAGATGGGATGGGATAGGCTACATTGATGTTAAGCTACACATTGACAGCCGACATTGCGGCCTAGATTGGCGCGACCATGTGCCTCTTCCCGCAGCCAAGGAAATCAGAAAGAAATGGACGATAACGTTCTTTCAGTATTGTACTGAAATCACCAGCTGTAAGTTACTAGAGGTAAAACGCGTTGTGAGATGACTCGGACAAGCAATAACACCCTGCTCATTTCTGCCGAAAAGAAATCAAGTGTTCTTGAAGGGAAGGACAGCCGAGCTACAACTGACATTTCGACCTTATCTAGCTAGGTGGGTGACAGCATTCACATCTGGGACCACCACCCTCCCTATTTTTGCCGTGAAGCAGTAATGCGTTTCGGCTTGAAGGGTGGGGCAGCCGTTGTAACTATACTTGCGACCTTAGAACTTATATCTCAAGGTGGGTTGCGCATTTAGGTTGCAGATGTAGATGGGCTCCAGTAACCACTTAACACCAAGTGGGCTGTGAGCTCGTTCACCCATATAAACAATAAAATAAAAAATTAAAACTATCAGGTAAACATTGACTCTTTGGTCTCTAACAGAATCTAAAAGACATTCATCATAGTTAATAATAATAATATATTAATACTCTCCCAGTTACACATAGACCCTTCGTCTATCCACGAAACCAGTAACGCGCTTATTATTAATGTTACCCTAATCCATCTGCTATTAGTGTCTTCAAATATAAATGTTATTGCAAGTTCACGATATTTTCATTTGACCTTACGACACCTTATACATTTAAATACTCACTCATCTTCGTCAGATGAAGAAGCGCTGAAGGAAGCACAGAAGCCGATGCACTTTGGTTCCACCTTAAAATTGCTATTTCTAGAATAATATTCTTATTGTTGAATAAAGTATTGTTTAAAACCAATCTTTATGAGCTCATTGTTACGAAGTCTGCTCACCGTGCAGAGCTCTGCTATGAAAAAATCATGCTATCAAAGTATTCCATAAGCTGCCACTGCTGCAAAAACCCTCAGTCACAGCCCACAGATTTTCTCACCGGATCTTCTCATTGGGTCACGTTTCCGATCCAGTGGTAGATTCTGCGAAGCACTGCTCTTGCTAGGACTCGTGTTAGCAAATTCGCCAGGATTAACTCGCCTAATCTCTCGGCTAATCTAGTATAACCCCTGGAGGTTACTAGAATAGGTAGGTAAAAGAAATCCTAATAATTAATATTCGTATTTCAACAAAAAGTAGTAAAGGATTTGATTGTAAAAGTATGCTATGCCTCCTATAAAAACTGTGGGATTTGAAGATTTGAAACAAGTTTGTTCCGTTACGGTTCCAAATCATCCTAGTAACGATAGGAAAAATATAAATTTCATCACTTCGTTTGCAAGTACAAGTAAAGAAAAGGAAAAATAACATTCCAAAGACCGAATTTAGAGACAAAATTTTTGACATCTTCCTTTTAAATTTCAATACGAAATCATGTTAACGCTTGTGAGTTGATAACGTAATAAAGTCGGGAGGCAGAACTCAATCCTGAAATATCGCGAGTTCAACATAATTATGATAACGACAAGACTTCACAAAGTAATGCTCAGACGACGAGGCACGAGCCGCGACGCCAAGCCCGATGCTACACTACACAAAGGTATTCCGAGATGCGACAGCCATAATCCAAATGCGACCGAATACTTATATCGACAGGAAAAAAAGTGTTTTATGTATTGTATTATGTAATGTAATTGTATTATGTTGATAATAAAAAAGTGAGATTATAGAAAATAATTTAAAAAATATATTATAGTATTTTAATTTTAATTCATTTTTATTATTATTATTTATGTACATGAACTTTACTAAAAAATTGAGCAAAAATAAAAATAAAACAATATATATTTTTTTTTTATAATTTATTTAAAAGTAGTCGCAAATCGGGTCTATATTTGACTATATCCATGGATTTTTTAAAAGATAGTCCTAATAATTGTTATGTTTTCAACTAAATTGTATTTTTGAGTCAAAGATTGACTCAATGTCAATTAAGCCACAGCTTACTTAGCAAGTCGCTACAACAATAAACACGCAACGACTTAGTGAAAACACAAACGGCATACTACTGTTTGCGCCTCTCTTTAACTAAACAGACGCGGTGACTCTATAATTCTAAAAGAGCGATATCCAAGTTAGCAATCATCACGCAGCCTATGAGTCTATGAGATCCCACAGTTCCATAAAGTCGACAGAAGTTCGCTCGTTAGTCTATGGCTCTCACTTGAGCACGCTACTTTTAATTCACTCATGAGTGACATATGCGGACCTATCTTTGTTGTTGCGGTGAATGTTAACCTAGCGACTTATTAAATACACCGATATTTTTATATATGACGTCAGTGTGCTTAGTGTAAGTTTTTTAACTTTCTCGATAACGTAAGTTTATTCAAATAAAAGTTTGCCTACGTTGGCCGCTAGGAGCGGTGATCCAACTGCATACAAATTTGAATGAATTTTTGCGCTATCGAGAACTTTAAAAAACTCGCACTAAGCACACTGTACTCCCTAAGTAAAATTATTGCAACATACGAACCGACGGTCTAGTAACTCTTGTTCTTTGCTTTTTGGAGTTCGCTAAATGGACCTTCTATTTCAATTGCGAGTTTGTGGCTTGTAAGCCAATTTTAAATTTTTAACGATGAAACCTTGATTATTTATTACTATAAATATAATAAAATTTGTTTTTTTATATAAATATACATTTTTTTATCATAGCACTTTTAATCCGATCAAATGCTTTCCTGCATTTTAAATATTCCAATACAGCCTGTCATTGTAACACATTGCAGGAGTAGCTAACAAGAAACAATCGCTCAAAGCTCGCTGACTCGCAAGACTCGCACGCATTGTACTGTAGCAAGAACCTTACTGGTTTACTCCAGAGCTCACCGCAAGCTAAATTGAATATAAAATTTCCATAAAGAGTGCGAATTTTCGGCGAGGTGCTGATTACTCGTGCTGTTTATGTTTACAGTGGCTTGCAGAGACGCGCCTGTTCCAGTTCAGAAAGATATAGGTACGCGTTGAGAGCAGATTGTATAAGGGGACGACTATATTTTTACCGCGTAAACACATCTTACTACTTTATACACAAATAATGCTTAGACGAGTGAAGAAACTCACCGCCTATCTGGTACCGCAGCCTATAGACATCAAGGATGTGAATACCACACCCATGTATTTACGCAAATTCTCTCTTTTTTTACAGGTTTTAATTTTATTACATGACGTTATTCCTTCATCATTGAAATCATTTATTTTTTTATGAATGAGGAATTACTGGTGACCTAGGGATCTTTCCAGTTTCACCAGGACAGGTGGACGATGGTTGAAATCATTGATAATGTCTTAAGTATATAGTTCATTAGGAAAATTGGTACCTGTTTTACGGGACTTGAAGAACGGCATAGTCGTACAAGTATACCGACAGTCTTATTTATCATTTAAGCCATGACAATTCATGATGTTTTCGTAGGGTTCATACAGATAAAAACAAAAGCCATTCACTTAGCCTATTCCTGTCGATGGATGATTTTTTAATGTAGGTACCTATAGGATTGCCGATATGAGTTAAATATGTAATTAACTCTGGCCAACGGTGTTCATCTTGTAGTCCCTTTGGCTTTAGTTTCCGCTCAAACAAACTTAGTCTACATCATCTATACATGTAAATAAAATTGGAGTCTGTTTGTAATATTAAAATAACCGCTTTGTACTACATACATATGAATATATATACGGTACATACACCAAAACAATTTTTTTTACAATTTTTGTCTGTCTGTCTGTTTGTTCCGGCTAATCTCTGAAACGGCTGGACCGATTTTGACGAGAATTTCACTGATAGGTAGCTGATGATATAAGGAGTACCTTACGCTACATTTTTAGACTAGCTTCGCTTCGCAGCATCACCCGCGTTACGACGATAACCGCGGGTAACATCGCGGGACTCGGCTATCAATAATAACATTTAATGTTTCCGAAGCGAAGCGAGGGCGGGTCGCTAGTCTTGATTGGTGGTACTGGTGGTACTTACTGGTGGTAGGACCTCTTGTGAGTCCGCGCGGGTAGGTACCGCCCTGCCTATTTCTGCCGTGAAGCAGCAATGCGTTTCGGTTTGAAGGGTGGGGCAGCCGTTGTAACTATACTGAGAACTTAGAACTTATATCTCAAGATGGGTGGCGCATTTACGTTGTAGATGTCTATGGGCTACAGTAACCACTTAACACCGGGTGGGCTGTGAGCGTGTCCAACCATCTAAGCAATAAAATAAAAAAACTATATCTGGTACGATATGGGAATCATGCATTCCCACTTTAAATTGACACAGCCGTTATATAATACTATTCAATTAGAACTTCGACATCATAAGTTGGATGGCGACATTTACGTTGTTCCGTGCTGACCACTCGGAGGATTTCATCCTCCCAGGCAATACAAAGATAACCCATCGGAACCCTCCGGAAACAAATCTTCAGGTACACCAATTGAAAATCAATAAGTAACATTCTTAACTCATGCCTATTTTGTTAGCGTTATAGATGTTGGGGTATATACATTTATGACTGACCTTGGTCTAGTTTCTGCACCAGCTTTCTCCAACGTCGCCTGCATTCGGCGTGCTTAATGGCGCCTGGGACGCTGGTGTCCCGGGTGGTTTTCTGAATTAGCCAGTTATTATTTATCGATGTCATTAATTAATACCCGTTGAAGTAGTCTTGTTATACTTACATTTGACAAGACGCACTTACAACCCAAACAACAGAGATTCAGAGTTGCCTTGTACAGACAATCGTTTCATACTCAATTTTCTTATATTTGAATACATTACGCGACACGTTTGTCTAAAGGCTTCACCTTATTATAGAATTCAACCTAAATATCGAAATGTCTTACCAAATTTATTAGAATTGTATTACATGTTACGAATACTTCATCATCAACCCACATTTGCCTTCTGAAAATTGTCTATTTTCATATTTCCATTACCATATAGCGTGGATCTTGCGTGTACTCCTATATTTATGGTCCAACATAATAATTTCATACCATCTATACTTGACCGAAAAGAAGCCCTGGCTTGTTCTTATAATTGTAATTTAAAAGGTAAGTAAATATGAAAATGTTCGGAATGAAATAAAAATAACAATTTTGTTTTTCCTTTGATGTGTCCCCCCGTCGGACGGATTCCTTTGGTTTGTTTTAAGTTTATTTTATACAAAACTTTAGGTCTATTTATCGATTGAAGCACAACGAAGTCTGCCGGGTCAGTTAGTAGTAAATAAAGTTCTTCACACAGCGGAATAAGTCTTACGCACAATTTACGAATAACATAATAAGACATTGTGAAGTGTCCACTCCCTAAAGTTTAGACCTGTGTTTAATAGACCTATTTGCAGTATACCGTTCGATGCTGTCAAGGTGATTACAATTACCATTAGGTTTATTAAAGTTCAGATTTCATACCTACCCACTATTAGTATTAAAACTAAATATCCAAAGATATGACGCAAAGCAATATTACGAAAGGATCGAAGGCTCGATACAGTGACGCCTCATCAGCAGGTGAGCGGTGTCATCATCATCATCATCTTAGGCCTTACAGCCCAGGGTGGGCCTTAGCCTAGTCCAGTATGTCTCTCCAGACTGCTCTGTTCAGGGCTTTCTCCTTCCAGTTTTCCAGGAGTTTGGGTCTGCCACGACTTCCGCGGCCCTCTGGTTTTCCATATAGCAATTGTCTCGGCATTCTGGTACTCTCCATTCGAAAATTCCATTCTTCCAGGTGAGCGGTATGGTCGTTTTTATTCATAATAAACAAAATATGCAGTAACTTTATGTCTCAAGGGGAGTCGCCCTATACACATTTTAATGTAAATGGGTTCCAGTAACCACTTAACACCAGACGGGCAGTGAATTCCAGTTTAAGCAATGAAAAAATGAATACTTCGACTGAAATAGATCAAAGTTTTTATTTTTGTCAGACCGGCAATCCTAATTCGCACCTATGTAAAAGAGGGAAATGCGAAATGCATAATTTCTCAGACTTCATATGCTGAAACGTAGCCAAACTTCAAAAACAGTAATTGTTAGACACATCGCATATTTTCAAAACGGTGTTTCATTTGTAATTTGTTTTAAATTTTCAATAATACATTTTTCTTATTTTCTCATCGTATTGTTTTTAATTTACAAATAGAATTAAAAGACAATTTTGAAAAATGATCAAAATTAATTCTTAGATAATGTAGAAGTTCCTGGAGGTTCTGTTCATACTATAGATTTCTTTTTAAAATTAAAGCAGCATGAATGTCATCCTTACGTACAAGAGACCATACAGATGAACTTTGACGTTGTGTGAGTGTCTATGGGGTCCGATTTTCGCTTAATATCCAATGGACAGTCTACCTACGCAAATACCAGTAGTATTATGTAATAAAGTGTTTATAATGAAAAAACAATATAATTTTCTATTTTTTTTATTTCTTTAACCTAGTTACATCACTTTACTTCTTTAACTTGGAGACCTGAAACAATTATACAAATTCATTAGTTACTATTTGAAATTAGTCTTAACTTTACAAAAAATTGTGAGAATTTTGTTTCTATTGTTTTTTATTTATTATTTATGTAATTTACCAAAACCTAAGCGCGGCACAATACTAGGATCTAGTACAATACAATCTACAATCTAGCTCAATAAATAAATAAATATAAATATTTACTAACGAACACGCCACTTTAACTGGTCCCGTGATAAGTTCATAAAGAACTTGTGTTATAGGTACCAGGTAACGGAAATAAATGTAAGATTTTTATTATACAAATACATATATTTAGTATACATCCATAACCCTGGAAAAGACATTTTATATTTATCATACAAATATCCTCAATTGGCGGGATTCGAGCCCGCGACCCCCTTGTGTAATGACCATGTCACTTACCACTACACCAGACGGCCGTTTTAAGGCTAATAAATAATTTTAATTTAACATAAAGTAACATACTGTTACTGGTGGTAGGACCTCTAGTCCGCGCGCGTGAGTACCACCACCCTGCCTATTTCTGCCGTAAAACAGTAATGCGTTTCGGTTTGAAGGGTGGGGCAGCCGTTGTAACTATACTTGAGACCTTATAACTTATATCTCAAGGTGGCGTGGGTGGGTGGCGCATTAACGTTGTAGATGTCTATGGGCTCCGTAGGAGTGGGTGATATCGGTTTTGCCGCGTATCGAATCGTATCTATATATCGAGTATCAATATCGGATATTGAATCTATATATTTTCTGAATCTATATATTGATGGATGCTAGTAGATTTTCTCGATTCATGATATTTGAGATTTGAAACGATACGCTGATATAATATCGTAGTAGATATAGATTTAAGTCAACGTTATACGGTTGGTTTTCTGATATCAATTTATAATATGATTTTAAAGTAATAAAAAGAACATGAAAATAAAAATATCAAAAAAACTTTCCTTCATGCTTTTACCAGGCTTAGGACTGGCTACATTATTTTCAGTTTTTAGTATTTTGTGTCTTAATTTAAAATTACAAAATATACCAAAAGAGTGTAGATTTCAAAAGTTTAATACAAACACAAGAAATAAACTCAATTATTTGGATTCAACTAAAAATAGAAAAATGTGTACTTTAAAAATGAAACACAAAAAACTTTTAAGTATTTATAAACACTTGTCCAAAAATTCTAGTTCAAGGTCAAAGCGCGTGAAATTAAATTCAACGATGCAAATAGGCTATACTGCATTCAAGTTAGGGTCGAAAGTTGAAACTTCTTTCCTAAATTGTATCCTGCTGATACGCTAAGAATAATCTACAGACATATGGACTTAAACATAAGGTTTACAATTGTATGGATAATGCCTGTTTCTGTTTCATTCATCACATGATATCCCTATCGTGCGCTCACTCACTCTGGCCGATTCGATACGAACCAAACGAATATTGCTGATATTCACGAATCGGTACGTTATGCCGATGCGCATCACATCGAGCAATATCGTGTATCGGCTGATATCGATATATAGATTTCGTGCGTGGCGATATCGGATTCAACGATATTGCTGCGATATATAGATATTGAATCTATATACGATTTATATCACCCACTCCTAGGCTCCAGTGGGCTGTGAGCTCATCCTCCCATCAAAGCAATAAAAAAATAAAAAACTATTTTAACTCATGTCTCTAAGAATAAAGTCCACTGACCTTACTTAGTTTCTATTAAGGCTAAACAGTTTATATATGTGTTCTTTAGTTACATCACTCGAACCCTATTTCAAATATGAAAAACACTAAACTAACTCAAAAAGGTTAGTCTTCTTGAGTCTTATATTAACTATTATTACATTGTTTCTTGATTCATCATTGGTTGTTACAATTAAAATATTATTGATGCTTATTGCAGAGCCTTTACAATATAATATGCATTAAATATATTTTAAATTTGAAATAATTTATGTGAAAGCCACATTCTACTTTAACTCAATTTTTGATTAATAAGTTAATGAAATTATGATTAAAACCCAACTCATCACAGTATTTGTATTTCATAGGTTGGAGATATGAAGTATTTGAGAGTAGTGATCCAAGCCAGTTTGACCAAAGGATTGAATGAACAATTTTACTATTTTTGTCTCTTTAGTATGTTATGATTAAATTCATTGCAACACGCACAACAATCAATTTTAATCTTTATAGTTTAATTAAACAGAAATCTAATCAATAATAATACTCGTTTATCATGTTTACTTGTACATCTATTCTTTTTTTTTATGACTGAAGGATTACTGGTGGCACGGAGGCCTTTCCAACCAGTTATTGTCTTTCAGGGTTTATTGGATTACATCTACATTTAATGCAACGAAAGAGACAGTTAGTTTAAAAGTTCATTTTGTGATGTATATGGACTCTGGTAATCACTGAATATCAAGTGAACTATGAGCTTATTCACCTATGTAATTAGTAGACCTTTAAAGTGTTATAAGAGACTGCTGCAGACTAAGCCACAACACAGCTTTACACAAACCAGTGTAAGAAGATAAAAATAACAAAAACAAATTATAAACCTGGAGGTAAACTCTGCTTAAGTTTCTCAGCCTTCTCTTTGTCAGTGATGACCAGGGTGTACAGGAACCTTGAGCATCGAACCTTGAACTTGACATTCTCAGGGTTCTTCTTTATTTTGACAGCTGAAACAGTAATGATCATTTACTTGATATTAATACAGCATTTGTTGCAGAGATGTTGAAATAGCCTATCAAGGCTATTAGCATAGGAGGGAAAAATGTATAAAAATAATAATACCGTCTTATGCATGCATGCCAATTTTTGTGCATTTTAATTATCCAGTAATACATTAGATTGTTTAATCAAATTTTCTATACTGGCTTTTAGTTCATGATTTATGTCTTTGAAAAAAGTTGCTTAATAAATACTGAATGTCAAGATTATATCATGAGAACTGACCAGCCAATCTATCCCAAATAAATATTGTTTTTAAATTATTAAAATTGCTGTTTTTTTAGTTTTAATAAGGTCTTCATTGTTTTTCTTATAAACATTATATTTTACCTAATTAAACCTAAATTTAAATTTTTAAATATATTTTTCTAAATTAAACCTAACCTATTCTTATATTTTACTCTTCTATTTCTTTATCACCTTCCTAATGGTGAATGTATTATTTTTTTAATTAGACCCGTAGAATAGGTTAGGTTAGAATTATAAATACTCACATTTGGCGTCTTTCCTCCTCGCCTTAATTAAAAAGTCTTTGATATCTTTGATTTCACGCGGCTGAAATAATAACACAGGTTAGAAAATAAACTATAGTCTGTTTACAACATAAGAACATTGTTTATTGGCCACTCTTGCGACTATAAGCAAAAATGACCGTTAATATAACTAAAATAATGGTTATTTGAGACTTTATGTAATGCTTTACTCTCTAAATTGGTTCAATATTTAAATTTCTTACCATGTTGAAGACGAATAGTTTTCAACCAGCACTGTAAGAGAAATATACACTTTTAACGAAAAAAATTATCACAAATCACTTTAACCACGGCACTTTTAATTTAAGGGTGAAAATATATTTTATAACAGAATGAAAATCACCCGATTAAATAGGATTAATTTACTGATTTCAAGAATTTTAGTCTAATCTTACCTGTCAAAGGGTCCAAAAGAAACACAAAAGTATCTGTCAACTGTCAAGTACTGTCAACATTATTAGCTGTCAGTGGCAGACTGGTAGTTTCATTTTCCAACAGGAAAGGCAAAAGTCACACCATGCAGCCAATCTTTTAGATGCTCTGTCATATGAAAAATAATATGCAGCCAAAATGATACGGATGAGATGAGGTGAAGTTGATTTATTTGAGGCTATAATCAATTGGGATAAAATTCAATGAAACGAGATGAAATGGGGTGAATTAAAGTCTCAGTAAAATGGTTGTTATTTAAAGAGCCTCTTGTGAACTTTTTTCAAAAATCCGAAAAGCAATGTCCAGCTGGTTTGTTTCATTTTTTAACTTTATAGCTGTGCATTATCACAAATGCAAAACAGTTAAAAAACTACCGTTTTACACTTTTTAACATATCTCTTCAGTTTGACGGAAATTCTATAAGACATGTTTATAAATTTATTAAGCTACCAATATTAAATGGGTAAACTTGAAAAAAAAAACAATATTAGCTATTAACCAAAAACGCAACTTGTAAAATTTTACCCAATCCCCGCCATGGAGTTGGTCGAGAGTCAATTAACTTTTTTTACACTTTTAGAACAGTCATTGTAGATCCCGTGGATGATCCGTAGACTACCAGAAATCCCATGATGATTATAGGATGACAAACGGAGAAATCCTTAAAAAGGATAGAACAGCTTAATGAGATACGGGATTTGGGTAATAAAAAGTCGATAAGTAAATAATACCAGAAAACCGAAGATGTCGTCCGCCACACTTGTTCTTCTGAGTAATACCTATCATAGATAATGCATGTGATGTAATATAGTCAGACAAAAGAATAAGACAATGTAAGATTTACTGGCTGTAAATATTTTAAGTTACTTTATTGTTATTGTTCATTAAAGTTCATTTCAAATAAAATTTTAAATATCAAATTTTTTAATAATTAATCTTCGATAAAAAAATTGACGGTTACAAAATGATATAGGTATTTTTCCAATTACAGAGCATAATGCGACTCAGTGACGCACAATGCCGAATTATGCTGAAGCTTAGTTGAGCATTATGCCGCATAATGCGCTCTTGTGCTGTAATTGGAAAACAGGGATAACGTATAAACTGTATCGATAGGTAGTAGGTCATCTCTTTGAACTAAGCAATAATTTAAATTGTCCAATCCCTAGAGGTGAATGACAGACTGACAGCGTCAATGGCTGACATAAATATTTTGTAAAAGGCGTGCAGTGTTGACTGGGTGACTCTATAATTTAAAATAAAAACATTTAAAACTGAAACCTTTATCACTACCCGCCATGTGGGTAATAAGGATAGGAGTATCTAAGGAAGCATGGGCGTTTAAATTACGGCGCTAATGAAAGCCATGGGCGGGCGAGGCGCAGTGCGGTCGAGCGCTAGGCTTAGTGCTGAAACCACCCAGGCTCCGTCAACTTCTAATGTTCCTGGAACCAAAGTGAGGCCTGTGGCAGCTGCTGCAGCCGCAGCTGCTAGAAGGGCTAGAGCAGCAGAGCGAGCACGCGAAGTTGAAGATAGCCCGCGGGTCTTGAAAGAAAAATGCCGAAGACTGGCCAGGGCGCTGCGCAACGCTAAGCATCTTGTTGTAAGTTGTATATCTTCAACTAAGTTACACTTACAAAATAATCAAGCATCTAAGATTGGTTTAAATTATTATAATTGTTGAAATTCAGCATGTGTATTTAGTGACACATAAAACAAGTTTTGTTTTTGAATTATATTTGGGTTATTATAAAAAACCGTTATCTCGTGTATCATGACTGGTATTTAATTATACAAAAATTTAAAAACATTTTCACATTTCGAATTTAACAAATTGGCTTTGTTCAAATAAAATTTGCTGTAAATATTGACATAAGCAATGTTAATCTGCTACTTAACTAATGACTGCATTTTTTTATTATAGTAAATTGAGTGAATCTTATAAAATTAATAAAACCCACCTTTTAACTGAGTTGAGTTTTATTGTAGTTTATTGTAGTGAATGAAAATTATAAAAAAAAAATTATATGAAGTTACTTAATTAATATTTTATTATTTTTAAATTATTTTATTTACCAAAATTCATATTAACCTCTTAAAATAATGAAACTTTAAAATTAAATATTTTTTGTGATAATATATCTGTGGGTGCTGGGCACTGGGTATGAAACTAAGCAGTTATGGAAGGGAGGGGGTGTCTCAGAAAGATATGGATGGACTGACCCCACAGTGGAATTAGGGCAAGAAGAATTTTTTGACAGATACATGATATTGATAAACTTTTAAAATTACAACCTCTTTAATTGACAGTAGTAATGCTACTTTTCCAACTGGAAAGGCAAAGGTGTCATACCGTACTACATATTTTTTTATAAAAATAATAATATGGAGTGACATGAAACGAAGTTGATTAATTTGAAAAATTTATCAATTGGCATTAGATTAAATGAAATGAGATGAGATGAAATATAATCTCAGTAAAATGGTGGTTATTTACTGAGACTTTTTCAGTGGACTTTTTGGAAGATTCCGAGAAGCGATCTCCAGCGGCTTTGTTTCATTTTCCCCAATTTGTGCACTTTCGCAGATACTCAACAGTTAATATACCACCGTTCTATTTTATTGATGATTTAATTTTGGTAATAAAATAAAATAATAAATAAATTTTTTTTTGTTTATGTTATTAAAATTGAATATAAACAAATCAAATTAAGTTTTTGTGTAGGGTTTTGCAACGTGAGATTTTTAATTGCTTAATGACAAAAAATAACTTTTATTATTTAGGTCTACACAGGAGCTGGAATTAGCACGGCAGCTGACATCCCTGACTACAGGGGCCCCCATGGAGTATGGACTCGACTACAACGAGGAGAAAGTGTTGGGTAAATATTCTTATTTAATTTATCTATTTTTGAAACTTAATTTTGAATTGTTTTCTCAACTTGACGTAACTCGTTTTGTGGAAGGAAATTTATGTATACTTAAATATATGCTGTGCCTGATCTCTCAGTTTACAAAACTAATCAAAATGTGAATGCTACAAACCGCCATGAGACATGAAGTCTCAAATGAATTGTATAATAGTTGTCTCACTCTTTGAAGTACAACAGATCACTTCTTCACAACTGACTTGGTACTGTGCTGGTACCAACCCATACAGGCATATTATACTTAGGCCTTAAGAGCAGTAAATGCTGGTTGCCTATTGCAATACTTTACTATGATTCTCAGATAATGCCTTTTCTAAACAATAACAGTACATATCTCTATTAAATCAACAATATTTACAAAAGAAAATGCAATGTAAGTTATTAAAGTGTGGATATTAATAAAAACCATAGATTACTGAAAAAAACAAATCTTAAACTGAAAAGCTGTAACCTCATTATTGATGTTATTTCAAAATTATTCATAAACATCTAAAAGCAAATATGTCACAATCAGTTCCCAAACTGTTTAGTCCTCTATAAATATTTTGTTTTGTGTTAAATACACTTTTCTTTCATTTTTTCTCACCTTTACCGTAAAACAAGAAATAAATTATGAGCTAATTTCAAGTAGTTCAGTCACCGCTTAAGAAGGTTTGAATATGTTCATGTTACCAAGTGACACATTTATTAGCAGTTCAATAATCACTTTAAAATTTCTTGGCGTAAAAGGTTTCATTTACAATAAGGAGAAGAATTTGCGAAACAAGTTCCAGGTAGCTACAATATTCTGTTTTATTTATTTTTCTTTAAAAATAAAACCTGTCCACTGAAATTTTATTGGACTTTTTAAATACCAAGTTTATCCATGTTATCCTTTTTAATTTGGTTGTCAAATTGATTGTAATTTCATCATAAATTTACAATCTTAATAAATGAGGCCTTCATTTGCATTTTGTTTTTTTTAAATTATTTTTTAAAGAACTGCAATATACAATTACAAATATAATTTATATTAGAGTTTCATTGTGCAAACCAGACATTTTCCCCTTTTCTATGTCATTCATGTAGTTATGAGTAACACATCACGTAATTTAATTGCGTAATTATTGGTGGCCTGTTGAAAACTCGTAATTGTAGGTACCACCGCCCTGCTTATTTCTGCCGTGAAGCATTAATGCATTTTGGTTGGAAGGGTGGGGTAGCCTAAACCTAAAAATTTATTGAATTAAACTAAAATTTAATTGACAGCTTGAAATTATTTCTTCAATATAACGTTTCAGCCGCGTGGAGGTATCTCGAGCGAGCCCAACCTTCACTCACATGGCGTTAACCGCCCTGTGGGCGCGAGGAGCCCTCAAATTCGTCGTGTCACAGAACTGCGACGGTCTCCACCTGCGCGCCGGCCTGCCCCGCCGAGCGCTGGCCGAACTTCACGGCAATATGTTCGCGGAGTTGTGCGCGCCGTGTCGCAAGCTATACCTGCGATCGTTCGACACGACGGAGCGCACGGCGCGGCACCGGCACGGCACGAGGCGGCTGTGCCACGCCTGCGGCACGGAGCTCAGGGACTCCATAGTGCACTTCGGGGAGCGCGGCAGAGCGGCCTGGCCTTTGAACTGGGCTGGAGCGTTGCGGCATGCTGCTCGAGCCGATGTCGTCTTGTGTCTCGGGTCTAGTCTGAAGGTGTGTTAATGGTGTCAGAAGATGTCGAGTTTCGTAACGTTTGGTTTAAGTTAGTTTTGAAGTGGACGAGAACCGGTGTATTCCACATGGTATGGTAGCCCTCCTGGCTGAGCCTTTGCTCGCCCACCTGTCCTGGTGAAACTGGAAAGGCCTTTGGGCCACCAGTAATCTCTAAATTATAAAAAAAAAAAAGTTTTGAAGTGAAACTCCTAATGCGACTTCCAACAAAGTTGCGTTAAAAGTTTAACGCTACCCTGGAATATAAAGAGACAGAGCGAATGTTAGCAACGAGTAGCGTCCGATATATTAATGAAGTATGTATTTAAAAATATATTTATTTTTTTCTATCTATAATTTAACATAAAATATATAAAATATAAACGTTGAAGATGTCGCATCTCTTATACACAGCATTCCCTATTACAAGAGCAATCTCATTTAAGAATGAATAATAAAGAAAACCACAATACTACACACACATCGAAAAAGAAGTTTCACTTCATTCACGTGCACCAAATTGCACGCGCACCGTTTTTTTTATTATTATTTTCGATATACAAAAATCCTGCTATTTTTTTTAAATATTGTTTCCAGGTCCTGCGCCGTTACGGTCGGCTGTGGCGCATGCACAGCGCCCCCTCGTCGAGGCCGGCGCTGTACATTGTCAATTTGCAATGGACGCCCAAAGACTCCGTCGCGAAGCTGAAGATAAACGCGCGTTGCGATACTGTTATGAGACAGGTGAGTAATTTTTTAATATTTTTATTATTATTTATTTATTTATTAGGCACACAATGCACATTACAAGCTAAAAAGATACACAATAAATAAATAATAGTTTTAAAAAAAAACCAAAAAAAAACCCTTTTATTGAAAATCCAACTAAAAAATAGAAAAAGCGTGGGGTGCTTTTCAGGATATTATTGAAATAATCGTTCTGCTCATATCTGTTCATAAAATATTTATAACTACTGATACTATGCACCCCACGCTTTTTTTTACAATAAAATCATTTTTTATGACACTATTTTTAATTCAAATTTATTAAAATTAATTTTCTATTTTTTAGTTCGATTTTCTATAAAAAGGTTTTTTTGGTTTTTTTTTTAACTATTTTTTTTTTCTATTTCAATTTTTTCATTATTATTTTTTTCTATTTTTCAATAATTTCATCTGAAACAGACGGTAACTTGTCCGAGAAATAGGTTATCGGCGCGCCTGGTAGTTTCCCGCAAAATTATAATTTGCGTAATTACTGGTGGTAGGACCACTTGTGAGTCCGCGCGGATAGGTACCACCGCCCTGCTTATTTCTGCCGTGAAGCAGTAATGCGTTTCGGTTTGAAGGGTGGGGCAGCCGTTGTAACTATACTAAGACCTTAGAAATTATATCACAAGGTGGGTGGCGCGTTTACGTTGTAGATGTCTATGGGCTCCAGTAACCACTTAACACCAGGTGGGCTGTGAGCTCGTCCACCCATCTAAGTAATAAAAAAAACACTATTATTGACCACAAATTCCGTCATAGTTCTTCAATACCCCCATTTTCGATTTATTTATTCCCAGGTCGCACGGCGGCTGCGACTCCGCGTCCCTCGGTACGACTCCCCCCGGGACCCCGTGATCTGGCACGCGGAGCCGCTGGCGGCGCCCGAGGCCCACACCACGCGGCGCTCACCGCTCCGGGACGACCCCGCGTCCGACGGCTCCGCTTACCACACTGATGCGTCTTCCCCATCGGCCTCGGATTCTGATGAGGAGGTGCCACTGAGGAGGCTAGCAGATCGGTTGAAGGCTCCCACTCTTAAGGCTTTTAAGGTTAGTCAGAAATATGAAAGAGGAGGACGTATTAAATAGAAGAATAGGTGATCAGTAGTATATTTTACCATAATTTTGAATTTTAAATCACAAAATTTATATGAAAATCGTCTTACAATTAAAGAGTATGAAAAATGTTTTTTAATAAAACAATTTGTTTATTTCTTTTACAGGTAAATTTAATGTCCGGTGAGGCGACGATCCTACTGCGCAAAGAGCACGCCCCCTCCCCCTCCCCCAGCCCCACCTCCCGCTCCCCGCCGCGCTCAGCCACTTCAGAATTACGTCGCTTCCGTATCCGCCGCCGGCACACGCCCCCTCCCACCGAACCGCCCCACGTCCACACTCCCAATACTCATCCCAGACTGAACGGAATCGAAATCAAAACGGAACGGATAAAGAAAGAAGAGGAACTGTCAAATGGTACGTTAGGATCTCGTCTGCGGAAACTTCTAGAACATGATCCTCTCCCTTTAGTGAAGAAAGAGGAGGACGTGAAGAGGGAACCGCCTGATAGTAAACTGAACGAAATCGAACCTCACGAAGATCGCAACGGATCGCTGGCAGCCGCCATCATCGCTCGCGCGGTCCTGCTGTGTAGGGCTTCGCTGTATTCCGGATTTCATACGATAATCTCCCAGCCGCCTGCCACCCCCACCCCTCCTCCGAGCCCTGCCGAATGCTCGTGGTGCGAGAAGCACTTCGGCTCCCGTCGCTGCTTATGGTACGGGCCGCCTCGGGAGACCTCGCTGTCGGCCCGGGTGTGGCGCAAGATCAAGGGCAGGAAGTACCTGTGCGCCTGCTGCGGCGACGGGGAGGACGGCAGGACGAACGGGGAGGAGACCGGGGGCTGGTACGGGAAGGGCTATCGCAAGGGGCGGCGCAGGAAGCGGTAGCGACCCTCCGTCCCGGATCAACCCGATCCGAGGATGAATCCAGGGCTCAAACATAACGAACAATAATATGTGATCTAGTTTAATTAGTTAATGTTCCGAGGACGCTGGGCGGGGTCGCGCTAATTTATTTTTGTATTCGGTACAAGTGGTGTGTGTGTGTCGTGTATGTCAGCAACTAATATTGACCGTTGAATATTTTGTCTTTGTAAACTAAACTTTATTTGACGTATCGTTTAAAGTCTATTTTACGACGTCGCTGCGTATATGATTGATCGTCAATTACACAATATATTTGACATTAGATTGATGCATAAATTTACCTTTTCCGTTATTTTAATTTTGAACAAATTGTTTGCTGTACATTACTTGGTCACGGCAACCTCTCGAATAATGTTCGTATATATGTAACCTCTATACGATTAAACCTTAAAGAGGTTAATATGTCATATTTTATAACATTCTTCTTTAGATGACATAAATAGAATTTCGATTATTGAAACATTAGAACATTAGACATATAAAGAGCATTTTTGCAATATTAAAATATAAAAAGATATAAAAATAATGGTGAAGCAATAGCTTTAAATGTTGTTTTATAATGTATTATTTTATTTGTATCAAAATACAGTTTAGCTTCTGGTTGCGCCAGCGTCATAACAGATTTGTAGATAGATGTTTTTATAATAATATGGCAGCTATGACACTTTTCCCTTCCCCTTCCTCACCCATCCCCCGCGCCCTGGATTGGCTAGTACGAGCGACGCGGGCACACAGGAAAAAAGAAAAGAAGAAAAAAAGATGGCGGTTACCTAGCGCGCGCTCCGCATTACAGAAATCAGTTATTTTGTGATTTAATTATTGAGATAGCCTAAGACTTTATTCTTATACAACATCAGTGTCAGTGTATCACAGTGTCGTGCAAAATAGAAGATACACCAACTGGCTTCAAGCACTTCTAGCAGCCGTGATTCGGACGACTCCATCCTCTCCAGGTACGGCGTTTTCCTTCACAATTTCCCTCGGGTTGTGTTCCTTTGTTTCTTCCCGCCACGGCCCGAAAAAGTGTCATAGTTAAACAACGCAAATACAGTCCACACTCATTTTTGTAATAGATGACCGTTACAATTTTGTTCTACCAACCGCATAGCGCAACCAGCTTCGTAAAACTATAGCACAAACTGAGTTGCTCTTATAAAGAGAAACAACATTTAAAGCTATTACTTCGCCATTATTTTTATATATTTTTATATTTTAATATTGCAAAAATGCTCTTTATATGTCTAATGTTTCAATAATCGAAATTCTATTTATGTCATCTAAAGAAGAATGTTATAAATGACATATTAACCTCTTTAAGGATTAATCGTATAGAGGTTACATATATGTATGTACATTAATTATACGTATGTACGTAAAATGTTGCATCTATATACCGACTCTGTAACAATTGAATGCATTCGTTGTCTTCTTTTGTTGTTGACTGTTTAGTTGTAAGTGATCGTGCATTTCATGAATTTAAATTGTAAAAATTGTTGTGAGCCAATGATTTGATTTAATTATAAGATGAGAAAATGATGAATGAACGCATCAATGAATATCACCATTTCTACATCACAGTAGTGAATTAATTTAATTCAATGAGATTATTATTATTATTATTATTGATAGTCGCTTAAGTTATAGCCATTCGAACGTGCTTCCAAAGCTCAAAATTTTATCAAATGAAGCTAATGTTACTTTTATGTAACATGCATGAATGTAATGAAACCATATTTTATTACCCACATTTTAATAATAATTGTCTGTATTGTCTTGAAAGGTCATTTACCTTCCGTTATCATACAACACCATGTACAAACAAACCAGAGAAATATCCTGTGCCTTTCGTGATGATACATTAATTATAATTATACTTATGATACAATAAATATCGGGCTGGTCCTGGAGCCTGGATGACTTGCAATGGAACCCTTGAATGGTTATCAATAAATTTATTAAGGAATTAGCTTTATCTTATTATCATAATTGTACAAGTATTATTGACAAAACGGGTTTTTTTTACTAATTATTTTGTTTACCTATATTGTCATTGTAATTAGTGTTTCCACAAAAACAAGATGTCATTAAAATGAATATTAACATTCTTGTCAAAGTTTCATTTGGACGTCTGGTCGGTTGCCAAATGTTTTATTAAATGGAAGGCTTTAGAAGTGATTACGGCACACAGCAGTGGATAGTTTTTTTTTATATAATCTGTTTACGGCCATTGGTAACTCCATTTTTTAGCCTCTCTAATTCATTGTATAATAAGATTATATTTTCAGAAAAATGTTTTTAATAAAATAATGATTACTTTTCGTTGGGAACTTGTAAATCGTGTAATTCAGATGTCCAAAAATTTTGATAAATTCCAAACTTATCAATATCCGATACGAAACATAATATATTATTAAAATATAGCAACCAGCAACATTTTTCATTATATTATTATTTATTTGGACGGTTTCCAAAATTTACTACTGAGATGATAGAACATGATAATGGTTTACATAATTGAATAAATAATGACAAATCAAATTGCAGTTTAATTATTGATATAAGCGATATCGGTATCATGTACAACACACACTTCTCATTAAATCTGTTGTTCACACGTCAGAGACCAAACATTTTCATATGAAATAATGACGATAAATGTTCAATCATCGGTCATGAGGTCATCGAAATTACAATACACGTCATGTTGTCGATTCGATTTGCCTTCCAATATTACGGTCGGCCGAAATAAGTTGCTGAGTACGTTGTGGCCTAAAGGATAAGACGCCGGTGCATTCGTACCAAGCTATGCACCGGTGTTCGAATCCGTCAGGCAGGTAATGTTTCTATTGCATTACGTACTTGCACGATGAATCCATTCATCTAATCAATAATATACATATATTATATACATTAACAAAAACTTTTCCCTATCCATTAACGGTGCTTTTAGGTACCACAAACACCGGTCACCGTCCTCGCCGAACCCGTCGCTTGCGACGAAGGGCTCGCACGAGCGAATTAACCCACAGACACAGCCCACTGAGTTTCTCGCCGTATCTTCTCAGTGGGTCGCGTTTCTGATCCGGTGGTAGATTCTGCAAAGTACAACTCTTGCTAGGGTCAGTGTTAGCATCACTCCGGTTTGAACCCCGTGAGCTCACCTACTAATTAAGGTTACGCTGAAATAGCCTCTCAAGGCTATCAGCTTAAATAAGAAATAAAAAACTTAATAAATTAATGACGATTCCGCTAACTTTGACAAGTGATAAAACGTAACATAAGCTTGGCCGATATTAAGTAACCCTGTCTTTGTGAAGGGTGAGACAGACATCATTCCATGCAGTATCAAAAGGTATTCTCAGAGGCACACAAATAAAAGTAAACATTATTTTTCGTAGTTCATTTTAATTATAAGTTTAGTACGTGTATAAATAATAAATAAAACATGCTCTTTTAAGAGTTAAAATACTAGAAAATGCATATAAAAATAGCCTCTATTTATAAATGTTCGATCTCTTTAATCACATACATTTTGTATAATTTAACTATTTAAATATTAAAAAAAATTGGCAATTTTATTATTATGTGAGATCCGCCTTTGATAAGGTTAAAACCTTTTTAAATAACAAACTTATTTGTATTTCTATAAAATTGTTTCTTCAAAATATTTGTCCAATATTCCATCTTTATTAAAAATCTTTAGGTATATTCAAAAACAAAACTATAGTATTAAAATTATTTATGAGCCATTTTAGTGCGTTACGCAAAATTTAAACAATTTTTTTGTCTCGATTTATAAACACGGACATGTTTAGTATTGTTTAGTTTCTTAAAGTACACCTTGAATTATAATATCTATCTTAACAATGTCACTGACCGACCCATATGTCAAATGCATTAAACAAATACTGATCTATATTCATGTAGGAATCTAATAAGCAATCGGACTTTTTGGCGGAAACGCGAGGAGTGAAGTTGTGTGATTTGTTTTATATTATCAATTTTTTCAGGTTTATATATGTAATAACGGCGGTTTATTAACTGTTTAATATCTGTGAAAGTGCACAAATGTAGGAAAATGAAACAAAGTCGCTGGACGTAACTTCTCGGCATCCTCCAAAAAGTCCACTGAAAAAATCTCAGTAAATGACCACCATTTTACTGAGATTATATTTCATCCCATATCATCTCATCTCATTTCATTTCATTTCATCCCAGTTGATAAATGTCTCAAATTAATTATCTTCATTTCATTTCAATTCACTCCATACATATTATCATTTTTCATAAAAATAAGAATATAAATTAAAATAAGACATAACTTAAAGGTCTTAGTTACCAGGTCATAAAATCCTTAAATAAATAAAAAAGTAATCTATATTTAAATAGACAAAAACGAGCATGTAGAAGTTGATAGAAAGGCCATCCGGTGCCTCCAAGATGACAGTTATAATAAATGAGACTATAGACAGACAGTACCTTCTGTAACGATAAATAAGTGTGTTAGCATCGTTGTCTACTGCCAAGCGACAGTGCGTCGCGGTCTGAAGGAACCTCTCATCTACAATATGCGTTCTCATATTTATTTATGTATCCACTTAACATCAACTGGACCGTGAGATCTTCTGTCAACTTAACATAATAAAAATATCGCGTGTTGAACTAATATTCTCATAGTACATACAAAAAAAGCTAACCTTATTACATTTAATTGGCTATAATTATAACAGAGAGTTAATTATTTTGTATAATGACGTCAAAGTTCTGTACAAATTCTATACTATATAAAACGACCCACATATTGCTGGAAATAGACAATTCACTCCCACTAAAATACTGTAAATGTTTATTGCTTACTTATTTAATAGTAAACGGATCCAAATTTTAATCGAAGTATTGGAGCAGTTAATTTAAATGCGAAAATGTTTAATTACGCAAGACTGATTTAAATTTCACAACCTTTTCATACATAAAAAATATGGAAGACAAAATTTCATTTTTGGCAACATTTTCAAAACGAAGGAAGACACTTTATATATTTAAAATTATTTATTTATATATCGACGCTTGAAAGGCAAACGTGACTAAGCGATCATAACTGCTTTGTTCATAAATGATAGGCAATAACCATATTCGATACGCAAAAAAAATATATTTCTAGGTCTATTAAAATAATTTCAATCCTACAACTAGATTCGTTAAAATATAATTTTGAAGTTATACTTCTTTAGGCACTTTATGACAAATTGATGAGAGTGAAATTTTACGATGCGCGCGCACCGTTACACAAAATTAACAGAAATGAAGTTGCCCACTAAATCGCTCATTACAATACGACCGACGTAACTTGGCGAGTGTGAATATAGCCGCAGGTGAACTTTCGCGCATGTACACTCGTAAAAAAAAGTGTTACTAGCATTCATTTTTTAGTAATATAAATGACAAAATTATTATTTAATATAATTCATACTAAATATTATTAAATTATTAACGTTAAATATTTATTATTAATTATTTAATATTTAAAAAAAAAGAAATAAATTTAATAAACAAAGTATAACTTCTTACGTGCGTACATAAGTACACGCACCCTTTTTTTGGTTTTCAGGTATTTCAACTTTAAATTAGTCTACTGTAAAGTTCACGCATTGTCGCTTAGTCACGTTTGCCTTTCAAGCGTCGATGTGTATATATGTAAGACTGCGAACTAAGGCCACCGCTTGTCGTCTTCGGCTTGTGCCAGACGACTGCTAGAGCCTTGCCAGCTAAACGAGCTGTCGGTGTCGCCGTCATTCGATTTCGACCTCTCGGTCAAATGCGAATAAGGCCGGTATTCCTTGACGCGCGACCGAGGTCGGTCCCCGAACGAATGACTGAGCCTCGACGCGTCAAAATGGAAGCCAGAGTTCGATGGCTTCCTGACGTCCCTAATGTACTTCCACGTGTGGCTGTCCGGGCCCTCGGCCGCCTTCGGGCTGTACGACCACTCTGCGGAACATATCCCGACGTTGGTATACAGGAGACGCAGGCTTGGGACCATTCCTTTTTTTTATTGCCCTTGTATGCAGACGAGCATACGGCCCACCTGATGGTGAGTGGTTACCGTCACCCATGGACTTCAGCAATGCCAGGGGCAGAGCCAAGTTGCTGCCTACCGATTTGCGCTGCTTTCTTTACGATCATCCTTACAGGTGGTAGGACCTCTTGTGAGTCTGCAGGAGTAGGTACCACTAACCTCTCTCTATCTCGCTATCTCTCTCTCTCTCTATCTATCTATCTCGCTATCTCTCTCTCTCTCTCTCTCTCTCTATCTATCGCGCTATATCTCTCTCTCTCTCTCTCTATCTATCGCGCTATCTCTCTCTCTCTCTATCTATCTATCTTTCTATCTCTATCTCTATACCGCTCGTACATATTGAAAGCAACAGAAACAGAATACAGCCGGTACTCACCTCCGTTGGAGACTTTAGCGATGGCGTTGAGCAGGAAGTCCTTGTCCTTCGCCTGCAGTACTAGCATGTGACGTAATATGACCACCATGGAGGAGTGCGCGAGGGCGCGCGCCCGCATGTAGTACACCGACACGCTGCGGGACATACCACTGCTGGGTCAGGTCGCCCAGGGACTACTGGGACGACAGTCACAGCACAGAAGAAAATCTTATATCCTACCACGGCACTACTAATTTCTGCGGACTTAAAAGGTGGCTCAGCTATATTTATATTGAAATTATAAGTTTGTATAAACAATATTACGATTCTATTGTCAAGGACTATTCTACTTCTTCACAGATTTCGCTAAGACTACACTTTAGACAATTTTACTTTATACTTAAGAAAATTAACAAACACAAACAATATTTATTCTATTCTCAATTTGACCACAGACTATAAACAATAAGAAAAGTTTGACATTAACCAAATAGTATGCATGCGTGTGTGTGTCAAATACTTGATAGTGTGTGTTGTTTTTTTTTAAAATTGATTTAATGTATTTTTATTCATAATAAAATATAACATGATGAATGTTTCATCATCTCGTGGATCGTTTGGTCCCTGTGGGTCTGCGGAGAGACTTCGGCTTCCTCTGTATTTTATAGCGTATGTTCCATGGGGAGTGCTCTGAAGAATTGTTCGAGATGATACCGTCATCTCGTTTTTACCATCGTACCGCCCGCTATCGGAGTGGAGTTCATCCATACTACCTGGAGCCACTGCGGTCATCCACAGTGCGTTTCCAGAGATCTTTTTTGCCACGTACCATCCGGCTATGGAATGAGCTCCTCTCCACGGTGTTTCGCGAGCGCTATGGCATGTCCTTCTTCAAAAGAGGCTTGTTGAGAATATTAAGCGGTAGGCAGCGGCTTTGCTCTGCCTCTGGCATTGCTGACGTCCATGAGCGACGGTAACCACTCACCATCAGGTGGACGATATGCTCGTCTGCCTATACGGTACCGGTATGTACTAGGCGGCCAGTGAGTGCGCAGTCGGTGCTCACCAGAGAAAGAGCAGTATGAAGGCCAGAGGTCCGGGCCTGCCGAAGAAGGCGAGTATGGTGGCGGCGGCGGGGTGCTCCGACAGCCTCAGGGCTCCTTCGCTGAGCACGCTGTACACCGTCTCGTAGCCACGGAACGGGCCGCAGACCTTCGATGAACTCCTGCTCAGTAAAAACCATAAAAATTATTACTGGTGGTAGGAACTTTTGTACGTCCACACGGGTACCTACCCTCACCCCGCCTATTTCTGCCGTGAACCAGTAATGCGTTTCGGTTTGAAGGGCGGGGCAGCCGTTGTATCTATACTGAGACTTTAGAACTTATATCTCAAGGTGGGTGGCGCATTTATTTTGTAGATGTCTATGAGCTCCAGCAACCACTTAACACCAGGTGGGTTGTAAGCTCGTCCACCAATCCAAGCAATAAAAAAAATGCATTGTCTTGCTTAAAGCCTTCAAGCGTTACCTACATCAACTCGTCTGGGATTGGTCCCGAGGGACTGACCTACAATATGCATTTGTAGAATACTGGAGTTCTTTAGACATATTGCTCGGAAAGAGGGTCACGATCTTGTCTTGGTGACGAGCAAGATGATGAGACCCGGTGTAATAAGAGAAAACCTTTAATGCATATAAGGTTTTAATAAGCTAAAATTAACAGTAAAAATTGTTTTGGTTACATTAGATACATTGACAAATAACTAATAAAACTGATTGAAAATGACATCAACTTATGACTGATAATTTCAAGTAAGAAGTTTACATCATACGGGAAGACAAGGGGGATGCCTTCCACGAGCTCAAAGATCGCAGCAGATGGAAAACAATGGGATGAGAGGGGGTAAGGGGGGGGGGGTGGAGACTGACCTGAAGAAGAGTGAGCCAATCCCGAACAGCGTGGCGAAGAGCGAGAGCGTGACCAGCACGTACAGCACCGTCTGCGTCTGCGCCGCGCGCCACACCTGCGGGACGCGAGGGTTATAGGGTTATGGAAAATCTTTACTGATCACATTACGTACATACATGCTTTATTACTAAAATTCAATAAAACGGAATGAAGTTCATTAAGTTTAAGAAATTGTGGGAATCTAATGAAACCTCAATATCTTTCAATGTCAACTTCAACGTATTAAGAGGTAGGCAGCGGCTTGGCTCTGCCCCTGGCATTGCTGAAGTCAAGGCAATAAAAAAAAATAAAAAAATCTTTCTAGTAAGCGATGTCCAGCGACTTTGTTTCATTTTAAAAATAATACGGTTGTTTTCCCGTATTCTTTTAAATCAGCTGACACACGGGGTCAACGACCCCGCGGCCTACCCGCTTAGTTACTACCGCCCCACTAATGTCTACAACTCCGCATCACGCAGTCCGGTTTGAAGGCTGACCCGTTCGTTCTTCCGAAGCTTCTAAACTAAGATCACAGGGTCCATCTCATGGTGCGAGGAACCTCATTTGACAAAACCTCAAAAACAAATCTGTAGCGGCGCCTGATTCGTTTAGCACTACCGGTACCGCGCGCTGACAGCATTCAACAATACTCCTAAGATACCTCACAAAAATCATTATTGGAACAAGATCCTTTTCCTTCGAAAATGTCAGATTCATATAATACATTCATCGACGTGCAATCACGACTAAAGCATTGTAAATTATAATTAAAGTAAGTAGCAAGAAATCAATTGGTTTTATCATAAATGCAATAAAGCCACAATGTCTCGCGTGGACAAAATCTATAGCATAACTTCCAAAGCCTCACCTTTCTAGCCGGCTGGCATGCCCTCAGAGCGCATTCTCTCTTCACGTAGAACAAGATAAAGAACTTAATGGTGACCGCCACCACCAGGAGAGGGGAGAACAGCAGGCCGAACCAGAGCACCCCCTGGTTGTAGATCAACGTGAGCGAGTTGTACGCTATGTTGAACTCCGGCGCCGACGAGTCCGGGTTTAACCTGGTGAAATGTGCATCGTATACATACAGTCAAAACCGTTTACTGCGACATCGTTTAATACAACATGCCGGTTATAATAACCAAGAACAAAGGTCCCGGCTGAATGCCATATGACCGCCTTATTAAGAATATTGCTTTCTACGACATTGGTAATAACGACATACCTCATAAAACGACCACATTTAACTAATATTTCGGAGAATTAGATCTGTTAGAACGACCGGCTAAGCTGTATTGTAAACAATTTGAATAGGTATCTACATTTGTCTTCAATGGCTTTTAAAATCAGGAAAGAAAACAATAGGATTTAGTTTAGTGTAGGGTCTTTTCTAATTCTTGTTTGCCGTAGTCAAAGCCCGCTTCTTCATATCTCTTCAGTTAGTTTGTTACTTATCTATACACAAGACACACCAAAACTTTGTGGAGTTATTCGTGAAACTTTCAAAATGTCGCAAAGAAAAATAAAACAAATTAATATTGAAGAAAAATCGCGTATTATATAAATATATTTTTCCAATAATTCCCTATCGATTTGTTTGTACTTGCACGATACACATTAAACATCACCGGTTGTTACGACTATCGCTTTTTACGACTGAATATGAGCAGTCCCTTCAATGTCGTTATAACAGATTTTGACTGTATATATATATGTATAAGATTGTTGTGAAATTGTTTTTTTCCTACCTAAACTGATGGCCTTGAGAGACCAATTCAGCGTAACCTTAACTAGTAGGTTTACTGATGGTAGGACCTCTTGTGAGTCCGCGCGGGTGGGTACCACCACCCTGCCTATTTCTGCCGTGAAGAAGTAATGCTTTTCAGTTTGAAGGCAAGGTGGGGTAGCCGTTGTAACTATACTTGAGATCTTAGAAGTTATATCTCAAAGTGGGTGGCGCATTTACGTTGTGTGTACGTTCTCATTACTCTAGATTAGGGCTGTCCAGAATCAGAAAATAATTTTGTATACATGTAAATAGTTTCGATAATAGATTTTTTTATCAAAACATATTATCATTATTTGGTATAATTTATCTTTATTCTTGTAACATTACATTCCCATTACATCATAGCTTCTTTAACTATTATCGGGGGAATTCCCGAAAAGTATTTTATTTTGTTTTTGAAAATATATTATTGTGCGGCCCTCCTGCTTTTGTAGTAAAATTAATTAGCCCGCAAAGGTACATAATGATGTAGTTTGGACAGCCTTGCTCTAGGACATATTTATATTATGAGAGGAACGATTCGTGGGACAAGTCATACTATACGTTCCCCTAAACCAAACTATACTAGTGATAACCTTAGCTTTTCCAAATTTAAAAAACGAGTCGATTAAATTCACATTTGCACTGAAAACGTTTAATAAAAATAATAATAATAACAAAGCAAATAAACAAAGCGAACTCACTTATATATCAAAGCTCTAATAAACTCAATGGCTGGCAACACCAGCAGCGAGACCACGGCGTCCAGCAGGACCAGCCTGTACGCTTCCTGACCGAAACGCGTCTCCCAGCACTGTGTGTTCGGTCGATAAAAGAAAATAAAAAATGGCAACAAAAATATAACAAAAAAAACGGCGCGCGTGCAACTAGGTACGCGTGAATGAAGTGAAACTTCTTTTTTGATGTGTAGTATTGTGGTTTTCTTCATTATTCATTCTTAAATCAGATTGCTCTTGTAATAGGGAATGCTGTGTATAAGAGATGCGACATCTTTAGCATGTATATTATATATTTTATATTTTAAATTATAGATAGAAAAATAAATATATGTGTATTTTTTAAATACTTCATTAAAATATTGGACACTACTCGTTGCTAACGTTCGAGTGCCACGCATGCACTCTCGCTCTGTCTCTTTCTATTCCAGGGTAGCGTTAAACGTTTAACGCAACCTTATCGCATTAGAAGTTTCACTTCAACAATTACACTATACTACTCCGTGCACGGCCGGCAATCGCTATCCTCGTCTGACAAATGATGTTACGCGTTAACTCTCTTTCACTCTACCTTAAATATTTATCATCTTTAACAGCCAGCAACCCTTATTTGCGGCCAGATTTAATTAGGTAACCATATATGATAATTAATAGAAAACATTTAGCTTCAATTTGATATATAATTAATAAATATACGTTATGAACGTATAAATGTAACGAAATCATACCTGTTTACACCTGGCTGCGAAGAGGTGCGGCGAGGTGCGCAATGGCAACCGTGATTTTTTTAAATCATTATGTAAATTGCCGTGATGTAGACGATATTTTATTTAAAAAACAAGTGAACGAAATTTTTTCCCAAAAAGAAATTAAAAATAATTTAATTAAAAATACTAGCGGCCAAATTTTGATAGGCAACTTGGTAGATATATATTCTCTTAATTATAAATATACATAAAAATTTTGTTTTTAGCAAATAACCGATAAGCCCACTAATCCCGCAGTCGGATCTTAGACTATTACAAGTTTGTCTGTATGTTACGGTTATAGTATAAATTGATAATCGTGACATTATCTGTGGACTTTTAAATTTCGTATTGAACAGCATAAGTCGTGAATGGTTCTTTATCTGTGCGACCAGGATTTAGTACAATTATTTTAAAAAAAACAAAATGTCTTGTATTCTGCGTTTTTTGTTTTTTTTTTTTAGTAATACTTGTCGTGTACCGTCATCTACTCGCTATGGTAGAAATAGGTACCAGTAAGTGTTGGTATAATTAGTGTTACAAGCGCGCAAGCTTAATTATCACTGTACTACTGTGGCTTGTGACGTCAAATGCTTACGTCAGTGTTCGACCGGGACCAGTACACCAGCAGAAGCATCAGCGCGCCCATGTCCAACAGCCAAGTCCTGGCCAGCGTCACGTAGACCGCCGTACGACGCGTGTAGTACTCCAATCTAAGGATTACAACATCATCAGCCCGTAGACAGACAATACCTCGAAACAACTTCTTGACGGGCACACGATAGTGGCGTAGCAGAGATTCTCAAAGTCACCGGTTGTCGTTTCCCAATTCCAATTGAAAAGTTTGTTTTCACTTCAGAAGCACTGCGTCATTTAGTGTCAGAGATTTGGCTAAAAAGCCGAGTAGTCATTGGCCGTTATTAATAAACAATAAAAACTTTAATTCCTGTTCACTTTTTGGCGGGAACGCGAGGAGTGAAGTTATGTGATTTGTTTTATTTTGTCTATTTAATGTTTCTTCAGGTTTAAATGTGTAATAACGGCTGTTTATTAACTGTTTGATATCTGTGAAAGTGCACAAATGTGGGAAAATGAATCAAAGCGGGTGGACGTAACTTCTCGGGATCCTCCAAAAAGTCTACTAAAAAAATCTCAGTAAACGACCACCATTTTACTGAGATTATATTTCATCCCATTTAATCTCATTTCATATCATTTCATTTCACTTCATATTATCATTTTTCATAAAAACATGAATATGAATTAAAATAAGGCATGACTTAAAGGTCTTAGTTACCAGGTCATAAAATTACTTTAAAAAAAATCTGTTGTAATAAGATTCAAATACCAATATGACAAACTGACTTGACAACTCCGTAGAAGACGAGTGGGCACAGGGTGACGACGAGCGTCAGCAGCGCCGACACCGCCAGCTCCCACCCCGCCCACGCCGTCTCCGCCTCCAGCATGTGCCACAGCCCCCAGTTCACGGCCACCACCAGCGCCAGCACCAGCCCGGTGGCCACTACGTTGGTCATGTACTGGCATATCCTCACGCAGACCGGCATCGACACTTTGTTCCTGTTCTGTTCGCTGAGGAGTTCCTGTGGACGAGGGTACCACTCGATAACGGTATACAGACTGTCTCCTGTGTTACAAGAAGCAGTGGGCTTAGTGCGAGTTTTTTAACGTTCTCAATAGCGTAAGAGTTATTTCATATTTGTATGGACTGTGATCGTTTACGTACGTTTGCCGCTAGGGGCGCTGTTCCAACTGCATACAAAATTGGGCTAACTTTTACGCTATCGAGAACGTTAAAAAACTCGCACTAAGCATAGCGTTCTATATAATAAGATCTATTATAAACACAATGTTAAATAGCGTTCAAAATATTTCTGTTTTGTATTAGTTAAGTGTAGTATGTAGTGAAGAGTCATGCATGAGTACAGCACAGAGGCAGCTTGGCTCTGCCCCTGGCATTCCTGTAGTCCATGGGCGATGATAACCACTCACCATCAGGTGGGCCGTACGCTCGTCTGCCTGCTAAGGTAATAAAAAAGACAATGACGTCAGAAAACTTTTTTTTTGTTAATCACACCCATTTTTTTGTGTAAATTAATTATCTTCTTTATATATATAATGATCTTTATATATATATATATATATATATATAATGAATTGCTGTTCGTTAGTCTCGTTAAAACTCGAGAACGGCTGGATCGATTTGGCTATTTTGATCTTGAATTATTTGTGGAAGTCCAGAGAAGGTTTAAAAGGTAGATAAATATGAAAATGCTCGGAATTAAATAAAAAATACAATTTTTGTTTTTCCTTTGATGTGTCCCCCGTGGGACGGATTCCTTTTGTTTGTTTTAAGTTTATTTTATACAAAAATTTGGGTCTTTTATTTATCGATTGAGGCACTACGAAGTCTGCCGGGTCAGCTAGTTTCTAAATATAAGTGCTGCTACTTTCCAACGTATGACGTGGACCGAGTTCAGTTCATCATAGTCGGTTACTTTTGGCGGAGCAGTCGTGGTCATGTGGAATTCTTATTAAAGCCTTGACCTAGTTCAGTTACATTGGTATAAGGTCTGCGTACTGTTCGAACCCAGAACACCTGGTTGTGATGACGTTCCAGTGACACAACACCCCTACAAAAAGGGGGAGGAAGGTTAATTTTATTACACACTATTCATCCTTAAGCTCGTCTTGAATAAGTATCAATACTAATTATATTGTTTAAATTCATACATAGCTTAATAGTACGACTTAAAGTTCACAGGACGCCTGACGCAGCGGACCAGGCACAACTTGTACTTAAATGAGGACAACAAAGAATTCTCACCTTAAATTCGTTATAGATGCTTGTGGAGGTCAATTCGGCGGCTTTATGGGAGACTATACCAAAGTCCCAGCCGCAAAAAACTTTGTTGGCGAAAATCAAAGTCACCCCGCCTCCGGTCTCGATGAAGTTACGTCGGTAGGAATATGCAGTTCTGGTGGAAGAAGGAAGAGTCATTAGGCTAAGCAGACGGGTATATCGAAAATCGAGTACCACCACAAACAGGGTTAGTAGTGGTATATTTGACAGGTCCGTCGACAGGACACGCCATGGACGTCGTGATTGCATGAGGTCGTTGACCTCACAACACCTTATTAATACACTGACTTTTTCATAAGACATATGTGTATATTAAACAAGACAACCTCATACAGGCAAGTAGGCAGCGGCTTGACTCTGCCCTGACATTGCTGAAGTCCATGGGCGACGGTAACCACTCACCATCAGGTGGGTTGTGTGCTCGTCCGCCTACGAGGGCGATAAAAAAAATCATAAAAGTCAGAATTCGTTCAGAAGAAGCTATAACCTTTACGGTGCACTATTCATGGTGGTGCATTAGCAACCTTGAATATCACAGAAGTTCCACATACATAGTTAATCTCAATTTGTGCCAAAAAATTAAATCTCAGAACTTTTTTGGCAGATTTAAACTATCAACAACGTGCATTCTGGATTTATAGGTTCAAAAAGAGCGCAATAAATTTAACAAGTACGCCACCAATCAATAATAAGACTTTGAACTAACCTGTAACACAGAACAGCAAAACATGTCAGATACAGACAGACCATAGTGAAGAAATATGCGAACGGCATGTAGTATGAGAGTCCGGCCGTGACCACCGCGCCGTCGTGGTAGTGCGCGTAGAACAACAACGAGTCTTCTAACCAACCCTGAAAAAAAGAGTGCAATAGATCAATATAAGTACCACCCTCCGTGCTTCGTGCTTCTCAATGCTGAAGGTCGTGACCTTTACGGAGCACTTTTGTTAGGATTATGATCCTCATGAGTGCAATACAACACAAATGGATGTTATAGGGCTGATACTACATTGAAATTTTGGTGGTCGTTGGTGGTGGTAGTAAGGTCACCAGTGCCGGGCGGCACAATAACGAGTCCGTAATTGGATGGACAGTTTATTTCCAATCACAGACGGTATAACAATATTAAGAAGGAGAAATTACGGAGTACAGAAGGCACAGATAAAGCGGTAGCAAGTTCAAACACAATAATACAAAATAGACAAAAGCAATAAATCGTAACGAAGCAAAAGAGTACGCGTAAGTCGAGGAGTGTCACAGTCTTCGCGTAGCGTTGATCAAACCCGACTGGCCGCGAGCGGCGGCCGAGTCGTGGCGCAGGCGACGACCAGTACGTACGCAGCTATACATAGTTGGGGTCTTTGCCGCATACTAGCGGTTGCGCCCGACTATGCTTGTGTAAATAATATAATTTTGAGTAGTGTTGTGAATGTATGCTTGTTTAGCGTATTTGTGTACTGTATGAGAGTGTGTTATAGAATACGTAATTAAATATGATATAATATTAAATATTGCGTAGGTGTGCAATGTAAATTAATAAATAATATGAACTAATATACATAAATATAGTAGAAACACCTACAGAAATTTAATTATTTTAGGTTAGTATTTTTTTTCCAGATACTATAAGAATCAATATGGAGCTGGGCTCACAATGTGCTGTTTATTATGACTCTGCTCCTTCGTCGTCAAAATTATTTAAGCAGGAACGTATTTGTTTAGAAATATATCAGTACTTGCACTAGAATTAACGCTCAAACCAAGTATATCAATATATTTTACTCAAGTAGATACAGATCTACTTGAGTAAAATATATTTGCAGACGCGAAATACGAAATATTTTGAATGATTCGAAATTTGGCTGTTGCAAATTGTAGGACACAGACTGCGGAAAGAAACGATCAGAAGCGGTAGTTCATATGGACAACATTAGGGATGCTGGTGTACCCAGTGGAAAGATCAAATTCGCATTTGAGTCATGTATTCAAATAATAACTACCCCATACCGGCATTTAACGGCCGTCTGGTGTAGTGGTAAGTGACATGGTCACTACACAAGGGGGTCGCGGGTTCGAATCCCGCCAAGGGAAGATATTTATATGATAAATATAAATGTCTTTCTAGGGTTATGGGTGTATATTAAATATATGTATTTGTATAATAAAAATATTATATTTATTTCCGTTATCTGGTACTTGTAACACAAGTTCTTTACGAACTTATCACGGGACCAGTTAACGTGGCGTGATTGTTAGTAAATAATTATATTTATATTTTTATTTATATTATACCTCAAATTATTATTAAGAAGTACACAAAGACCAGGTTTCATATCAATATGAAATGTGTAATCCGACATCATTACTTATTAAACAAATAAAAACAAACATAAAGAGAATTAATTACCTGCCCACTAATGAAATCCCAGAATCCGAAATTTACAGTCCCGTCGGGCTTATCATGCAGGACCTGCGGCACCACCACGAACAGTATCACCATTCCAGATAGCAGCAAGTTCATAGTAAACAGCCAGCGAACTAGATAGAAGTATGACCCGACAGCCGATCCGAAGTGGCCCTCAATATTCCGAATGGCTTCGTACCAGAGTTCAATCGAAAATACGAGATCGCGCATGCGGTCTTTTGTCTGAAAAGATTGCGAAGGAAATATCAATACAAGAGAATCTGGGCAATCATCTACTTCTTCTTCTTCTTTGTCGCTTCCTCATTACTGAGGGTCGTGACCACCTTGGTCCAGTTTTTGCACTAGCTTCCTCCAATGTTGCTTGCATTCGGCCTGCATAATGGCGCCCGCGACACTGGTGTTTGTGGCCTCCTTGACAATGTCAATCATCTACCACAACAACATAAACAAAGAACAACATATATTTCAAGTGCTCTTGAGTAAATTTGTATTTTGTAAATTGGCAATGTCAATCCAATACGCGATTATTTGCTAATACCAAATAATGATTTCAGCAAAGTTACAGTACTTTCAGACATCTCATTCCCATACTGATGAGAATTCAAAAGCATCGTACCCGTTTCCATCCAAAGCTTATTCTGTATTTGAACCTTTTCCACAGTGAAATTGGCTTCCTTTTCGACCTCAAGCTAACCGAGGCAGATAATTTCGCTCGGACATTCCTCTTCATGGTCAAACCTTGCGGGAGCTCACGAAGAGCCTCTCTGAAAGAATAACGTTCATAATCTTCACCAGAGTGAAAACTGTTTAAAGATATATATTAAGGTAGTGGTGGTAGGACCTCTTGTGAGTTCGCGCGGGTAGGTACCACCGCCCTGCCTATTTCTGCCGTGAAGCAGTAATGCATTTCGGTTTGAAGGGTGGGACAGCTGTTGTAACTATACTTGAGATCTTAGAACTTATATCTCAAGATGGGTGACGCATTTACGTTGTGGATGTCTATGGGCTCCAGTAACCACTTAACACCAGGTGGGCTGTGAGCTCGTCCACCCACCTAAGCAATAAAAAATAAAAATAATAATAATAATAACCAGGTGATTAGGAATTGAGCTGTACAGAAATTTTGATATCACTTCATTTTACTTGTTAAAACTTGAACATTTGAGATGTTTGTTATAAATTTCTTGTTTACGTTGATTCTATGAATATATTGTTATTGTTCGAAATTACCTCTTCAATGTAATGTTAAGACAAGTATTATTTTTTTTAAAAAGGATTTGGCATCACATTTTTAATTAATTAAGATGATTGGACTGTTTATTTTTAAGCACATAAGCATAATTAAATAACAATATAATTATTAATCAAATATTTTAATTTTGATTAACATTTTGATGGTTCACTTGCGCTCTGAATAAATGCAGATGGAAAACTAAGAAAACATACACTCCACAACTCTCACCTTCTCAGCTCCTCAGCATCAGGGGTGTCCTCCATGAGCTGGTGGTGCTGTTCCATCTCACGAACGATAATATTGGCTTGCACATCAGCATTGTCAGCTTCATCTGCTGCCTCAGCAACATCAGTCAGCAATGCATTATTTTCGGTATTGTTTCGACGTAGTCTCAATGTGTCTGTTTTAATACAATAACATTTACATATGCAAACATTTTGTTTATTTTTGTTCCAATATTATGTATATTATTTGATAATTAGATTTATTAGAGTATTCCGACCCTATATACGAGGCACTTCATCAAAGAGTGTAGGGTAGTAACAAAGGTATTTATTCTAATTTTGATAACTAAAATTAATAACAGTGGATGTATGAAAATTACACGTTAACTCAACACGTCATGTTGCTAGCAATACAATTATTTAAATAATGAAACATATTAAAGAATTGTAGTGAAAACATCGACATATAGAAAGATTGAAGCTTATGGAACTGATGACTTGCAAAATGTGTGACAGTAGTAATCGTGCATTGATGGATGATGATTGAGGGATGGGGAAACTGTTGAAGATACCATCCTATTGAGACTTCAACCTATGGTCTCAAGGTGGGTTGCATGGTTGACTTTGTGATATCTAATTAAGTATGACCTAGACCAGAAAAGAATCAGTTTTTTAAACGCAGCTGTATTTGAAGAGATGTAATAATAACCATATAATTTAATACATACTGTAAGGAATTTGTCTTGATGGCATAAAGTTGACGGCGACCTGTCTTGCTGCAGAGTTTCTCAGCGTAAAGCTTCGGCGTGAGCTTAAAGGCCTCGGGTCCACTTCTATTTCATCGTCCATTTTTTATTGTTTAGTTACTGGAAACGTTTAAGCAAACATATGCTTTTTTTAATTATAGAATCTTTAGATTTGCCAATTAGTATGATAATTTAGTTTGAAATAGTTTTTTCCATTAAAGTAATTTTACCTATATTTATTACTCACAAAAACCAAAGAAAACTGTTTTATCAAGAATATTTTATGCACAACTCTTAATAGTCATCGGGCTATATGAGTGTGGAAATATAGTTAACCAATCTTATTGAGTATGTGTTTTTGAAAATCTACTAATCCTTTTAACTTTATAGAAAGCAGCCTAGAGAACAATCCAATGGTTCTTTATCAAATATTTTTTGAAACTTGTGTAAGAACTGGTGGTGATATATATTAAAGTCCCAATTAGTACACAATAACAAAATTTCATTATCTTTATAGTGATTATTTTATGATTAACTATCTTTGTTTTATAATTAAATGATAATAGACATTATCTTCATTTTACCTGTGATATCTTTATTAATAGCATAAGGGCTGATTCAAATAGTTACATTTGAAATTGTATTCAATTCTAATCTATATATTAATACATGAAGCAAAAACTTTGTATCCCCATTATCTTCATTTTACCTGTGATATCTTTATTAATAGCATAAGGGCTGATTCAAATATTTACATTTGAAATTGTATTCAATTCTAATCTATATATTAATACGTGAAGCAAAAACTTTGTATCCCCATTATCTTCATTTTACCTGTGATATCTTTATTAATAGCTTAAGGGCTGATTCAAATATTTACATTTGAAATTGTATTCAATTCTAATCTATATATTAATACGTGAAGCAAAAACTTTGTATCCCCATTATCTTCATTTTACCTGTGATATCTTTATTAATAGCATAAGGGCTGATTCAAATATTTACATTTGAAATTGTATTCAATTCTAATCTATATATTAATACGTGAAGCAAAAACTTTGTATCCCCATTATCTTCATTTTACCTGTGATATCTTTATTAATAGCTTAAGGGCTGATTCAAATATTTACATTTGAAACTGTATTCAATTCTAATCTATATATTAATACGTGAAGCAAAAACTTTGTATCCCCATTATCTTCATTTTACCTGTGATATCTTTATTAATAGCTTAAGGGCTGATTCAAATATTTACATTTGAAATTGTATTCAATTCTAATCTATATATTAATACGTGAAGCAAAAACTTTGTATCCCCATTATCTTCATTTTACCTGTGATATCTTTATTAATAGCATAAGGGCTGATTCAAATATTTACATTTGAAATTGTATTCAATTCTAATCTATATATTAATACGTGAAGCAAAAACTTTGTATCCCCATTATCTTCATTTTACCTGTGATATCTTTATTAATAGCTTAAGGGCTGATTCAAATATTTACATTTGAAACTGTATTCAATTCTAATCTATATATTAATACGTGAAGCAAAAACTTTGTATCCCTTTTTACGAAAATTGCGCGTACGGTGGAGTATGAAGTTTTCCACACTTATAGAGAATATAGAGAAGAAGTGCACAATGCAAATATTTTTTTAAAAATAATGCATAAAAGATACATTAAATCAACAAAGAAAACATTACATACACTACATACCATGTATTTGACGCACACACGCATGCATACTATTTATTGTCAAACTTTTGTTCTTGACGTCTGTTGTCAAATTAAGAATAGAATATGGTTTGTCTTTGTTAATATTTTTTATAGTGTAGTCTTGGTGAAATTTGTGATTATAGAAGTATAAAATACAATCATAATAGTGTACAAACTTACAATTCCCATTAATTATAGTCGAATTTCGACTACTGCGGGACCTCTAGTATGTTATAATTTATCTTTGTGACCATTTAAAAGATAAAATTTATTGAAATAAATTATCTAAATATAACATGAATCTATACATGAACCCTTGTACATAGAATTTTAGATAAAGTATTAATGACCTCATGTGGTGATGAGACATATAGTATTAGTGTAGGTTGGATTGTTTGTTCTAAGTTCGTACATGATTTTTGTTAAAAACAAATTTGAATTCAATTAAAACTTTGTAGTCTTTGTTGCCACTTCAGAGAATACTTCTTGCGTGTTACTTGGCAGACTTTCATAGATTGTTTACGTTTACTTATCAATTTTTCTAGAAGCAAAATAGAAGGAATAACTATTCAATTTCCATTCTAAAACATCTTCATATTATATGTCTGTCAGTTTTGCTTCGAAAATAGACAATAAATTTAAAACATGCTCAGAAAAGGCTTAATTTTTCGTTGCCATAAATTGTATCCGATAGAAAAAGTATTTCCAATGATGTCTACAACTTACACACCACAATGTGACAACACCAAATAAAATCTGATAGTTCTGATAAACTTAAATAAGGTCTGATAAACTTAACTTAATTTATTAATAGTTTTTGCAGTTATATTATTACTTTAATATTAGTTACTTACTACGAGAGTTTAAATGGAGTTACCACAATACCAATCTTGATAACATATATATTTTATTTCATAAATTTAAAATTAGTTTCATTTGTTGCTAGCTCTTCTTTACACTGATATGTTTAATACAATTACACTAAATATTTTTAAACCATTTGATGTCTTTTGATTTGAAAAAAACAATGAACTTAGACGAACTTGCAAAATTTAAAAATCTTGCAATGTTTCCAAATCTAATAAGTACCGTAAAATGGGGCGATTAGGGACAAATTCCAACTTTATGAGCAATTTTAAGGTAGTTGTTGATGTATATAATGCTATATCAGGATCAAAATGATTGAGTCTTGGGGGCATCTTTGTTGTCTAATTTAAAATTATGCAACTAGCATTCCAGTTTAAGCAAAAAATGCAAAAATAGGTGTAATCCCTATTTACCCGAAAATTGCGGTTAATTGGGACGAAATGAGAAATTTGCTAGGGTTGGCACTACTTTTATTTTTATATATAGTTTTAATTTATTTATTTATTTAGTTGCACCAACAAAGTGATCATCAATAAAAAAAAATTGAAAAACTGACAAAAGTACATGGCAGACATCACCTCAATTATAAGTGCAATCGAAAGTGCTGATATTTCTATCTGGGTTAAGAGATTAGGTGTGTCGGTTATTCCATGGATTAATCAGATGAATACCCTCACTCTGAACAAATATTAAATATTTATTATTCAAATATTAAATATATTACTTAGACATTTTTGTCCACCTTGAGATTTCATTGATCTTGTTACATGTCTCTGCAAAATCGACTTACTTATATTAAATTGCTTATCTATTTCAACTAAAGACTTATTCCCAATTTCGCTTCGAATAAACCAGATTTTTACCAACAAATTTAAAAATATTGTTATAACTACATAGACAACCCTACTAACCTGTACCTATTTATACTTAGGTCGTTTCCATTTCACGTATTCTCATCCCAATTGACCCCTTTTTCGTGGTTATTTGTACCTAAGACGTCCCCAATATCCCCAAAAACAACAGATTTTTACATGTATTTTTATTTAATCAAATACATTAAAACCAATAACAACTGAGACTTACCTTTAATATATATGCTGGTTCAAACACTAAATAACGTTTATAAATCATAGTCGTCTTCTATTATTATCAAATAAATAAAAGAGAGCAAAGTTTCTAGCACTAAAATAATTACCACCACAGGAAGTTAATTTGAAACGCGATTTTTTATAAGTTAGCAGCTATTATCATGCATATTCAGAGTTGTTTTGTGAACTTTCAACATTCTACTATTAAACTACAAAAAATGGAAGATTTTGCAACGAATATAAAACTTATATTGAGCGTCGAAAGATTTTCGGTTTTTTCCCGATTCGCCTCTCAATCCCTAATCGCCCCATTTTACCGGTATATAATCTATGGCAATGCTGTCAATTATTATACCACAGGTTAATTTAATAGTTAGTATATAGTTACCATGGAGTTAATAAGTACCTACAACGTAGTTACCTATATGGCTTACTGAATTTGGCCTCCTGTTTTTGATTTTCGGATTTTTTTTATTTTTTATTATTTGTTCGTTGTTTATTCGTTAATGTACGAATATAAATTTTTTTTGTTCGTCCTTTATTTATTTATAATTAATGCTCACCTCATGGTTGGATGGTTTGTTTATTAGATATAAAATAATTAATAATTGAGAATTTAATTTTTTTTATGATCGAACAATCACCAATAGTCGTCTAACAAACGATAATTGATCAAAAATAATTAATCTGAGCGATAAAAATAAAGATATTTAGTAATTTCATTTAATTTCATCCCAGTTGATTAATGTCTCAAATTAATCATCTTCATTTCATGTCACTCCATATTATCATTTTTCATAAAAACATCCCATATCATATCATCTCATTTCATTTTATTCGTGTCATATTTCATATTAAATTAATCAACTTCATTTCATAATATCTAATTTCATAAAAAAATATAAAAGATTAGGCTGTATGGTACCTTTGCCTTTCTATTTCGAAAAATAATACCACTACTTTTTTTTTTTTTTTTAATTTATTTACGGCCAATGGTTACAGGACCTTATAGCCTATCTTAAATTAATTTTCACGCATGAAGTACGTAAAAATTTACAAGTAGTTATTAAACAAAACAGCATCAAATTGAAGTATTAACATTACTCGTTTGTTTTTAAACATTTCCTATTGTGTTAACAATATATCTATAAATTGGTTTAAAATACAACGGGTTTGATAAAATTTCTTCTATAGTCGGATTTTTAATTAGACGAAGCCAGCTGACAGTAGCTAATGTCACTTTGTGAAATAATGTTGCTATATTTAAAGTAATAGTGATGCGTTCAGTTCTCGTTCAATCACATGAATGAACAATGAGTGTGAAGAGTTAATCATTAATTTCAAACTATAAAAGAATATTATTTATATTTTACAATAAAATTGTATTAAAGTGCTCCAATATATGTTACTAGTAGTATGTAACTACAATCAGTTTTTTTATTTTCATTACATACCTATAATTGTTATATTTTATACATCTATAATTTCAACTATATGATGTATTGGAAATAGGACAGTCTTACAAGCTTCCTCGCAATGTTTTCTTAATGTTTAAAACACTCGGTATTCAGTACAGGTAGATACTATAAGAACATAATATTTCGTCGAAAACTCGTTGGTATGTACATAGCACGCCTAAAATACGAACCCCGTACCCGATATCGGCAATTCGGCACACCAACTATTCACTAGACAATCGAGGCAATTTCATTAATTCAAAAGTTTTTCAATCGTTCACTTTGTCACAACACTATTTTTATTTCATCAAAACCTGACAACACAGTAAACGTCAGTTTACTTCGTCTAATAAAAAATCCGACTATAAGTCCATCCTTACGCCTGTTTGTAAAGGCGAGTCACCCTTAGAAACATCGTCCAGCTCAGACACTAAAATTAATCTATTTAAACTATATTTATGACATTTCATAACAATATGTTTCAGATCAGCGACCTCATTGACACAAAATTGACAGTTTTTGTCCGTTGCTAAACGTAGTTTAAACAAATGAGCAGGAATTCTACAATGACCGAATCTCAATCTATTAATGGTGGTAATGAATTGTCTGGAATTAGCTTCTTTAAATTTGTTATACCAAGGTACATGTGGCGGGGTATTCTGTATCTTTGTATACCATTTCCCTTTTTCTTGGCTTATAGACCTCCAGTGTTCATACCACAGCGTTTTAACATTTTCCGTTATTTTCTGCTGGAAGTCAGTAAACGGTACTTTTGTTACATTAGTGTGGTCTTCGTCACATGCACCTCGCACTGCACAGTCTACAGCTTCATTGCCAAAAATACCACAATGAGCAGGTACCCATTTAAATTGGACATTCTTTCCTCTTTCATTTAAATTTGCCAATATTTCTTTTATTCTATAAATAATATAGTTCATATTAAATCTAAAAGGATCACTTTCTAGTGCTAACAATGAACTTTTGCTATCAGTTAAAATTAAAAAGTCAGAACTATTTACATTATTAATATACAAAAGTGCTGTATAGATAGCGTAGCATTCAGCAGTAAAAATACTGCAGTGACTGTCTAGCTTGAAGCATCTAGATTTCTTCAGTTGTGGATCATAATATGCTGAAGCTACTCTACCTGAACATTTTGATCCATCTGTATATAATTTATAAATATTTATGTTAGGTAAATTGTTAATATATTCAAAAAATTCAACTTTAGACCCAATTTTTTGAGAATCTGTTTCTACAGTCATATTTACAGTGGTATAATTGTTGATTTCATATATAGGCAAAAGGTTAGATCAGTATATATTTTTGAATGTATTTTTGATGCTAAGAGAAATTTGAAGCATCTCTGGTAAATGATCAGACACAAAACTGCTCATATTGATATTAGAACTGCCCATAAAATCAATAGGCAGATCCTTAGGTATTATCCTGTCAATAACAAAAACATTGTCAGTGGCCAATAGCTTCAGACAAAATCTCTGTGCGATCTGAAGACGCCTAAATTTTAACGGCATAATGCATGCTTCAGATTCCAAGGCATTAATTGGAGTTGAGCACATTGCTCCTGTAATAATTCTTAGTGCCTTGTTTTGAATTACATCAAGTTTTCGTAGATATCTAAGATTTGCATTCATGTAAGCTAATGAACTATAATCAAAATGACTCCTGACAATGCTTTTATATAACAGAGACAAAACCTTAGGGTCAGAACCCCAATGAACTCCAGCCAGAGATCGCAGAATGTTTAGTCCTTTGCAGGCATTTCCAATTATGTTATTAATGTGTGTTTGAAATGTCAGTTTTGTATCTAACCAAACACCCAAGAATTTTTTATGTAACAACCAAGACAATGGACTATTGTTGTATAATATAGGTGATATCTCATTTAGGTTGACAACCTTTTTACTGAATAACATTGCCCCACTTTTATTTACACTTATATCTAAATTTAAGCTATTGTAAAAACATTGAATTTGAGACAATCCATTATTCAAATTTCTAATGGCATTGTTAACTTCTTTATTTACACTATATACAACAATATCATCAGCAAACAACAGGCATTTGACAGAGGGGTCTACTAAATATCTGTTTATCTGTGAAGTGTAAATGCCATATAATAAAGGAGAGATTATAGCACCTTGCATTGTGCCTTTATAAACATATCTAGGTCCATGTAGGATATTGTTATATTTGACATACATTAACCGTTCATATAAAAAATTAAATATCCATTTACAGACTTTGCCAGGGACACCAATATCACTAAGAATCTGTTTAAGTAAAGAGGGATTGACATTATCAAATGCACCACTTATATTTTTTTTTTTTTTTTTTTTTTATTGCTTAGATGGGTGGACGAGCTCACAGCCCACCTGGTGTTAAGTGGTTACTGGAGCCCATAGACATCTACAACGTAAATGCGCCACCCACCATGAGATATAAGTTCTAAGGTCTCAGTATAGTTACAACGGCTACCCCACCCTTCGAACCGAAACGCATTACTGCTTCACGGCGGAAATAAGCGGGGTGGTGGTACCTACCCGTGCGGACTCCCAAGAGGTCCTACCACCAGTGATTACGCAAATTATAATTTTGCGGGTTTGATTTTTATTACACGATGTTATTCCTTCACCGTGGAAGTCAATCGTGAACATTTCTTGAGTACGTATTTCATTAGAAAAATTGGTACCCGCCTGCGGGATTTGAACACCGGTGCATCGCTACACACGAATGCACCGGACGTCTTATCCTTTAGGTCACGACGACTTCAAAATATATATCAAGGAAAGTGCAAGCTGTGTATGAATGGCTGTGAAAAGAATTTTTAATATCTGTAACCAGAGACATATAGTTTTCTGCTGCACTTTTACCTCTACGGAAACCAAATTGCTGTTCAGGTAAAATTTTAAATTTTTCACTATAAAATTCTAATCTCAATTTGAGCATGCATTCAAATAGTTTACCTACACAGGATGATAGTGATATTGGTCTGTAAGAATTGTAATCATTTTCAGGTTTATCAGGTTTTAGTACTGGAATAACACACTGTGTTTTCCATGAATCTGGAATCATTTGAGAGGACCATAATAAATTATATATCTTTAATAGTCATTTGGGCATTAGGGTGTAAGTTACTAATTAATTTATAAGGGATGTCATCGAGACCAGGAGTACTGTCTTTTCTAGATTTTAAAGCTATTTTAAACTCATTAATACTAAAAGGGTTTGACAAAAAACAGCCTTCAATATTTCCAGGTGAATTAAAAACTTCATTTAACTTAGTCATGTCTATATACTTCTCCGGTGGAGATATTGGAGCTAGTTTATCTAAATACGAGGTGATCCATTCATCATTCTTAGGTCTATGTTTTAATCCTATCCTTTTAAATTTCCGCATGTAGTTCCAAATAATAGTAACAGGAGTGTATCTATTATAATTCTCACATAATAATTTCCAACCACTCTTCTTTTTTTCATTTAGTAGCTTTTTCTTAATTGCATCCACTCTTTTGTATTGGATGTAATTGTCTATTGAGGGGTGGACTCTGTAGTTTTTTAGAGCTAATCTGGAATTGTTAACAGCTGTGAGACAGTCATTGTCCCACCAGGGAGCTGGACTTTTTCGTTTATAATGAACCTTGTTTATAATTTTAGGTATATTTTCTGATTTTATTCTATTCAATATATTACAAAATTCATTATAAGTTTCTAGGGGATTGTCTGATTGAAATTTTAAATTAAGAAATGACTTTTCACTTGCAGAATGGTATGTTGACCAGTTGGTCTTTCTATAAATGAAGCGCTCTGTTGGCTCACCTATTACATACTTTTCTATGGATGTTTGGATATGTGTGATTGTAGGGAAATGATAACTCCCCATAGGATCGCTATGCACTGTCCATTCACATAAAGGTGCAACATTTGGACTAACACACATTATGTCAATTGCAGATGGGTTGTGATGAACTGTACCTACGGTGGTTGGAGATCCGGAATTTAGAATGCAAAGACTACATTCATCTAACAGATTGAATACATCATTACCTCTGGAATTTGATGAAGCACAACCAAATGCAACATGATGTGCATTCAAGTCGCCAGCCAGGAATACTGGTTTTGGCAGTTTATTGATAATAGTTTTTAAAGTTTTGTATTGCAACCGTCCACCTCTAGGAGGACTATATGCACACAACAAGGATAAATTTGCATTCTTGGTTTTTAGAACAACTGCAGCTGTTTGTAAATATTCATGGTAAGGTGTACAAATCACCTGATATTTAAATGTGTCTTTTAATAAAATTGCTACACCGCCATGACCATTGGGTCCATTTTGAAGAACAATATTGTATTCAGGTATATTGAAGGGACTGTTTTCTCTCAGCCATGTTTCGTTTAACATACAGATATCAATATCATACTCAGAAAGAAAGTTAATCAATAAAGGTTTTTTGTTACGCACACTTTGAATGTTAAATTGAGCAATTGTTAGAAAAGATTTTAAATTACTCTGTAAATTGTTAAAACTAAAATTTGCCATTGTCTAGACTAGGTTTTTTAAAAATATTTCCTTTATTTTATTAATTGTTATGTTATCATCATTAGATGAGTTCGCTAAAGTAACTAGTGATCTTACAATAGCGTTTAATATAATGTCGTTGTTGGCAATTTGTTCTTTGTTCATTATAATATTATCTTTCTTGTTAAATGAATTGCTATTGTTATTTACAATAGGTTTTTCTTTAGTTTTTAAAGGTGGGAAGTTTTTATCGTTACTTGTTATTGATGCAAATGTACTGTTTTTGGGAATTTCTGACCATTTTAATTCAATTTTTTTCTTTTTTATAGGGCAGTCCCGGGATACAGCTAGATGTCCCCCACCACAATTAATACATACTAAAATGTCAGACACACACTCTTTGTAATGGTGATCTCCTGCACAATATGAACACATTTGCTTACTGCGACATACTTTGGCGGAATGATTAAATTTGAAACATTTGAAGCACTGTATTAGAGGTGAAATATATGTCTGTACTTCGCAGCGAAACAAGTTGAGATACACATAACGGAGTAATGTAGTTGTTGAAAAAGTTATAGCCACAGAGCTCATAGGCATTAACTTCTTGTCTGCATTTCTTTTCATAAACCTCTTAATAGATATGATTTCAGCATCGCTACTAATATTTTTATAGATGTCTTCGTTGGATAAGTCTGTAGGCACAAATTTAATCACACCCACCTTCTCTACTAAGTGAGCAGGTATAAAGGCGCGGAATTTGTGCTTGCTGAGAAAGTTGTCCAGTTTGATAAAGCTATTAGCATCTGCAGCTTTTTGGAAATTCACACCAATTTTATATGCATTAATTCGTGAAACACATGTAATGCCTTTGACATTTTCATTTAATAAACTTGTTAATTTTATTGGATTTTTATTTCCGAGTTTTTCTTTTTCCTTTGACTCCACATAAACGGTATAGTTTGCAGAGTCGTTTTCCAAGAACAATCTAGTGTAGTTCGTTTTAAAATATATTTTATATTTATCTTCTTCAAAACTATTACTTACATCTTTGGTGTTAGCGTATTTTCTTTTCTTTTTGTCTGAATGCTCTTCCCCGTCACTATGCTGTCCCATTTTATTAAATGGGACGCAGAGCGTCAAAACTTAAATTTATTAACTTAGATATCAGATGAAAATAATTTAAATTCAAATACGAAATTAAAAAAGCGCGCCTTGTTTGACTTCCCGCCAAAAAGTCAATACCACTACTACTATAGCAGTGCTGCCAACTCTACCAACTTTTCGGTAGATCTACCAACTTTTAGTGTCGTAATCAAACCTACCACTTTATCTACCAACTTTTGAAGTTTTCAAAAAGATCAAATCAAACCTCCATGAAAATAATATTGAAATATATATTTATTTTATTTTTCGTAATCTTTCTCTTGCTTTTTTACCCTTTGATGGATTCATCGAATTTACTCGAAAATAGAGGGCGTTACAGGTTGATGTACAGGCATAGAGTTACTAAGGTACTTATCAACTCCATGTGTACTGGTTGCGCGCGGATTAGTAATAGGATGCTAATGAATTATTGGGATGGCGCCACCTTTGGAGTTTGTTAGTTACTAATTACCGCGACTATCCAAAGCGTGGTTCTACCCGATCGATCACGCTTTACCGCTAGCTGCCTAGATGGCGGCACTTGCATATTATGTGGTGCTTGTGCTTACGAAAAGCTACGTGAGCTTCGTCACCCCCCCCGCAGCCCGCGTGCTTCCATCGCCGACGCCCGCACAACAGTCACTGGCAAGGTCTACAGGTGAGTGCAAGTTCTTTTAATTTATTGCCATTTTATTGCTGCTTCCGTGTAATCATTCGCCCGCCCGCTCGCTTATGTGTATTTAATTTATATCTTTAGTTTGATTACTAGCTTTTGTTTACCGCTATATAGTTTTACCGCTCCGCTAATTATAAGTGACAAACATTTGTCACATACCGCTTAGGACGGCTATTTACACGCCTTTCTACAACCCCGCTATATATGCTCCCGCCGCAGGAGGGCTATTTACACGCCCCCTTGCTACCCCATAGTTTGGTCCTGCGAGCCTGGATTAGATCCAGCTTAAATTTTAATTAGAATTAGAATTAATTTATGATTACCCCATTCGCCATTTTGTTACAGTATTGTATTGTATGTAAAAGTTAATTACATTCATCGCTATTAATAATAACTCGTAACCGCATATTGAATTATATTTATTAACGTAGTTCATTTAGTGTTATTTTTTAGTCAGTTATTTCATAACTTCATTATGGAAAATAGACAACTAAAGAAACTTATCGCGAAGAATAATTTAGTATTTGCACAAATTAATGATTTATATAATAAATCAAAAAATATTTCGGAGTTTGATTCGGAATTAATCGAAACTTTTCTTGCCGAATCAGAATCGATTGATGAAATGCGTGTTAGATTTGAAAGCAATTTGGATGATATCAATGATTTAAATTTAAAGCAAAACCCCGAAGTTGAGCCTGAATACGCAGCTTTATCGTCTTTTGACACGTTATATAATTACGTAAGACGCGCTCGTAACAAAATTACAATTGGTGATTCGTCAAATGTAATGAGAACTACCGCCGCCATAAATATAACATTGCCAACAATTTCACTTCCTTCCTTTGACGGACGCTCTCTTGAAGGATGGGAAACATTTTACCAGGCTTTTAAAGCTAACATTCACGATAACCCGCAACTGTCTGATGCGCAACGTGTGCAGTATTTAATGGGCAAATTAACACATAGTGCATTAAAGTTAACCGCTGGTATAATACCCACAGGTGAAACTTATAATATTATTTGGTCGAATCTAATTAGTAAATATCAGGATAAACGAGCTTTAGGATGTCATTATCTGAATAATATATTAGATTTAAAAAATTGTTCACCTACCGCAAATAGTTTAAATATGTTCATTGAAAAAATTTCATCTTCGATTGCCGCTTTAAAACAATTAAATTTACTTGATTTGACTGATTTTATTTTATTACAATGCTCACTGAGAAGGTTGGATCCTCAAACTTTACATTCGTTTGAAGCATCGGTTCGTGGTATTGAAATACCCACAACTGAAATGTTTATTAAATTCATACAGGATCAGATAAAAATATTAGAACGCTCTGCACCGAAGTGTAACATAGAGAAATCTAAAAATCACAAATCGTTTATTTCTAGTAGTTATAATGACCCAGTCCGCACTGAAAGGGTTAACAAACCGGTTTCGTTATCTACGTGCGATCTTTGCTCGAGCTCGCACCACACGCAGTTATATCGTTGTAATGAATTTAAAAATATGATTTCACCGCAAGCACGTTATGATTTTATTAAATCGCACAAGGGTTGCATTAATTGTTTAAGCTTATCGCATACATTAAAAGCATGTCAATCAAAGTTAACATGCAATAATTGTAAGAAATATCATCATACTTTGTTGTGTTTTGGTAATAAACGGGCGAATCGAAAAAGTAAAAGCGTACCCAGTCCATCGGATGACTACGCTGATATGGACAGGCAGGTCAGTCGGTCGCAGGTACATGGAATTCCGAGTGATGCCGCGCGGCCCGATTACGGTCGGTCCCAGGTTCAATCTCAACCTGTTGTTCAGAGTTACGATCATCATGATGCCGCTTCGAATACTTGTTTACACTCTAACAGAACGATACAACAACAAAATAATACGACCGCTACCACGTTGACTCACAGTTCGGAAATAAAATCGAATAGTAATATTTTATTATCAACCGCTCAAATATACGCTCACTCGAATAAAGGGGAACGTAAAATAGTTAGATCTTTAATAGATAATGGTTCCCAAAATAATTTAATAACTGTTAATTGTTGTAAATTACTTAAATTACCGATTATACCTTTAAATAATTCTTATATTAGAGGTATTGGATTAACCGCTCGCCCGATTCACGGATATGTTTATTTAAATATTGAATCTAGATTTTCTCCTAATAAATATTATATTCACGCTTTAGTAGTAGACTGTATTACAGATAAATTACCCGCTTATTTTATAAATTCCTCAAATATGAATCATATACGTAATTTACCGCTTGCCGATTCAAATTGGAACGTTCCAGGTGTGATTGATATGGTGTTAGGTGCTCAGTTATTTCCATATATATACTTAGGTAATCGTATAGATACCGGCTCACTAGCGCCACCTGCCGTAGAAACAACCTTCGGTTATGTTCTTATGGGTGACGTACCTGAAGTGAGTTACACCGGCATTATGAAACCGCAACATGATAATTTTTCTGTTATAAATGATAATAATACCTCTTTGTGACTATCTAGTACAGTTTATATTGATAATCCACCCGCTTTCGAAAATACTAAAATTCATTCTGCATTCACTTTAAATAAAACTTTTTCATCTATAACGCATAAAGACCTTGAGTCATTTTTACATAAATTTTGGGAATTAGAGGAGATTCCTCATGAGCGTCATCTTAGCCCTGAGGAAGCCGAGTGTGAAAACAAATATATTTCTACAATTACCCGCGATAATGATGGCCGATATACGGTTGAGTTACCATTTAGTAGAAATCCCGCTGACCTTGGCAAGTCTTATACTGTTGCTCACCGCCGTTTTCTTTCGCTCGAACGTAAATTTGTTCAATTACCCTCACTCCGCGATGATTACGATATCGTTATACAGGATTACATTAGTAAAGGTTATTTAACTGAAATTAACGACACCGCTAAGGAAACCGATAACGGTTATTATATACCGCACCATGCAGTTATCCGTCCAAGCAAGACTACCACTAAACTACGTGTAGTTCTTGATGCTAGTGCTAGAACATCTAGTGGACTGTCACTTAATGACGTCTTGCATACTGGTCCAAATTTACAGGCAGACTTATTTTTGCTATTGCTACGCTTTCGTTTGTTCCCTGTGGCACTGTGCGCTGATGTGGAACAAATGTACTTACGCATTAGGGTGACCACAGACCACCATAAATATTTAAAAATATTGTACCGCTTTAAAAATGATAAACTTCGCATTTTCGCTTTTAACTGTCTGCCCTTTGGTTTAAAGTCATCACCTTATTTAGCAATGCGTACTATACGTCAATTAGCATCAGAAGAATGTTATCGTTATCCGGAAGCCGCTAGTGTAGCTGAGTCTCAATTATATATGGATGATCTCGTCACATCCCTACACGAAGATATTTCAGCTATCAAACTATCGAAACAACTAATTTCACTCTTTAAATCAGGAGGTTTTAATTTAACAAAATGGGCAAGTAACTCCACTGCCTTTCTTAATAGCCTTCCAGAAACGCACCGCTCTTCTGTAAGCTTCTCTGATGATGCTAATAATACCATGAAAGTTTTAGGCCTTGCATGGCTTCCCGCTAATGACTCATTTTTTATGACGAGCTCAAACACTAACGAAAAGTGCACTAAAAGAACAATATTATCTTTAGTCGCACGCTTGTTCGACGTGCTTGGTTTAGTTGCTCCAGTTATACTGTTCGCTAAATTGCTTATTAAGGAACTCTGGAATTCTAAAATAGACTGGGATGATACACCTCCAGATACAATTATTTACCGCTACTCTTCACTAGTGAAAGAGCTTCCATTGCTTTCAACTATAGCAATACCGCGCCATATTGGAGTTTCCAAAGACTGTGAAGTAAATATTGTTGCATTTTGTGATGCAAGCTTGAACGCTTACGGTTGCGTTGTTTATTTACACATTACAGATCCCACAGGAAATATTACTTTAAGATTATTGTGCTCAAAATCAAAGGTTTCTCCGGTTAAGATAACTACATTAGCTCGCCTTGAGCTTTGTGCCGCTCTTGTTTTGTCAAAATTAGTTAAACTTATTTATAACGCTTATAATTCTTTACATCCTATCACCGCTATATACGCTTTCTCAGATTCTACAATTGCTCTTTCTTGGATTAAATCTTCCCCGCATAGATGGTCAATATTTGTAGGAAACCGCATCGCTCAAATTCAGGAGAATTTATCACCTGACCGCTTTTTTCATATTAATGGTAAGGAAAATCCTAGCGATTGTGTGTCACGAGGTCTTTTACCGTCACAAATGATTAATAACTCGCTTTGGTGGCAGGGTCCTTCTTGGGCCTGCTATCCTATTTCACAATGGCCTATTGAACCTTTTGTACCTTGTAAATCTGGAAGTGACATACCTGAAATGAAAAAATCTGTAACACTTACCGCTTTAACTGTTGTCGAAGATTCCCCAATATATCAACTTGGGTTGAGAATTTCGTCATGGTCAAAACTTCTTCGCTGTGTTGTTTATGTACTTCGATTTATAAGAAAATTACCGCGAAACAAGTTTGTAACCGCATTCGATTTAAATACTGCTGAGAAAGCTATTATTCGAGCTCTTCAAGCTAAATATTTTGGTCATGATATTGCCAGCATTAGAAAATTAGATTTACCTTCGAAAAATATTCGTAAACTTAGTCCATTTATTGACGAAGATGGAATTTTGCGTATTCAGGGTAGACTTTCGAGCTCTGATTTACCGTTTGAAACGCAACACCCCGCTTTATTGCCAAAACACGATCACATAATAAATATTATTGTTGATTATTTTCATAATACAAACTTGCACACCGGTCCGGACCTTTTGATGTCCATTATTCGTCAACGCTTTTGGATATTGTCCGCTAGAAACGTTATAAGAAAAAGAGTGCATATGTGTAAATCATGTTTTCGTGTATCACCTTCACACCCAACTCCCATGATGGCTGACCTTCCGTCAAGCCGTGTAATGGAGGCCAAAGCTTTCTGTCACACAGGAGTAGATTACGCGGGCCCATTTAAGATAACGCTTGTACGCAAACGTGGTCATCATTCACAAAAGGCTTACATTTGCCTGTTCGTATGCTTAACGACAAAGGCTATACATATTGAGTTAGCCTCGGATTTGTCAACGGACTCATTTCTTGCCGCTTTCAAACGTTTTATATCTCGTCGAGGTCCAGTTTCTTTCATGTATTCAGATAATGGCACTAATTTTGTTGGCGCAAAGGCTCAGTTAGATGAAATGTACAAACTTCTAGTTTCAAATAATTTTATATCCGCATGGAATGATGAATTAACTAAATACCGAATCATTTGGAAGATGATCCCACCTCGGGCTCCACATTTTGGAGGTTTATGGGAATCAAACATTAAATCCGTTAAAACCCATTTAAATAGAGTAATAGGCGCACAAATTCTCACTTACGAAGAGATGTTAACTGTGTTGAATCAAATAGAATGTCTTATGAATTCCAGACCTTTATGTCTTTTATCCGCAGATCCCAACCCCGAAATTCTCACACTCGCACATTTTTTGTTGTCCACTCCTTTGCAGTATTTACCCGCGTCTGAATTGTCCGCAAATCAGATGAGTCTAACTAATCGCAAAGCGTTGTTAGTTTGGTTAATTCCTATTGGAGGAAATGGAGATTAGAGTACCTGCATACGTTGCAAGTCAGACAGAAGTGGTGTACATCAGATAACCCCGTGAAGGTTGGGACAGTAGTTCTTATTCATCAAGATGACATTCCACCGCTCCGCTGGCCACTTGGCGTTATACAAGAGGTGTATCCAGGTGCCGATAACATTATACGCGTTGCTTTGGTAAAAACGAAATCTGGATTTCTTAAACGTCCAGTTGTAAAATTATATCCGCTACCGCTAGAATAAATTAGAGTACCGCATGTCATCAACCGCTTCAACTCTACTCGTAAACATTCATGATGGCTTATTATTAATTAAAATTTGTTTCTTTTCAAATAACTTCCCGCTATTTAAGCTTTATGTTTCCTATCTTAGTATCTTTATATATTTTTGAAAGTCCAGCGAACTTTCAAGGCGGGCAGGATGGTTGCGCGCGGATTAGTAATAGGATGCTAATGAATTATTGGGATGGCGCCACCTTTGGAGTTTGTTAGTTACTAATTACCGCGACTATCCAAAGCGTGGTTCTACCCGATCGATCACGCTTTACCGCTAGCTGCCTAGATGGCGGCACTTGCATATTATGTGGTGCTTGTGCTTACGAAAAGCTACGTGAGCTTCGTCACCCCCCCCGCAGCCCGCGTGCTTCCATCGCCGACGCCCGCACAACAGTCACTGGCAAGGTCTACAGGTGAGTGCAAGTTCTTTTAATTTATTGCCATTTTATTGCTGCTTCCGTGTAATCATTCGCCCGCCCGCTCGCTTATGTGTATTTAATTTATATCTTTAGTTTGATTACTAGCTTTTGTTTACCGCTATATAGTTTTACCGCTCCGCTAATTATAAGTGACAAACATTTGTCACATACCGCTTAGGACGGCTATTTACACGCCTTTCTACAACCCCGCTATATATGCTCCCGCCGCAGGAGGGCTATTTACACGCCCCCTTGCTACCCCATGTACAGTCATATTATCATGGCGGCTTAGTAAAAAATAAAAAAAACAAACATCATGGCGGCGTTAGATCTTAAAACTCTTTCTACATACGATTTGTACATATCTGTGTTTACACTATATATCTAACACGATTCAATTAACAAATAACTGATTGTAATTTTTAAAACGTTTCAATTGGACACTATCAAAATGAGTGAAAGTGAAAGTGAAAACTGTTGGAGTTAATGGATATAGAAACTCCTTATCAAAAACATATACATAGAAAGAAGTGACAAGAGTTGTCATAATAAGTGAAGTGAAGAAATGTCTGTCACTTCGTGAAGTATAATAAAATAAGAAAACTGTGATTTCGATAATAAATTCTAAAAAATCGACGTAACTAATACTAATATATAAAAGTGTGTTAGTAGGTATATTATTTCGTAACTGCCTGCACTCTGCTACCAAGAACATTAAATCATATCAGGTTACGGACCCGCACTACGAAAATGGAAGGTATCACAGGAAAGCTTCAGATCGGCCTCCTAGATGGAAAAAATTGGGACACCTGGAAATACAAAGCCTTATGCTTACTACGCACCGTACCGTCGGCCCTAGAAGTAGTTGAAGGATCGTTCCAGGAGCCTACTCGTCCACCTACCGGATGCGGCGATGCTGAATTGGCGGCTTATCAACAACAAAAAGATAAGTTTGATAAAGCTGATGCCAGCGCTATCCTAATACTTACCACCAATATGCAAGAAGACACACTTCGAAAAGTGATGCGGTTCACTAATGTACGTGATGTCTGGTTAGAGCTCCACAGGCTGTTCGACGGAACAAATGAGGACAAAACCTACAACCTGTGTATGAGTTTCTTCAGCTTTAAGAAGGATCAAGCAGACGACATAGCCACCCACATGTCAAAATTAAAGAACATCTGGACTGAACTGAATCAAGAACTCAAGAAGGACAGTAACCAAGAGCTACCCGAACTGCTACTTGTTTGTAAGATACTGGACACACTTGATGATTCATACTTCAGCTTCAGAAGTAGTTGGCTCCTCCTGCCCAAATCCAACCGTACTGTAGAAAGCCTAACTAGTCATCTCTGCACATTTGAAAGGGCACTGCAAGGTAACAACGTACCTTTGCATCATTCGGAAGCCCTGGTTTCGAATATGGAGAAGAAGAAGGACAAGAAGCTTAAATGCAACTACTGCCTAGGTATTGGCCACAGAGTACGCAACTGTCAAAAATGGATCCGTGACGGTAGACCTCCTAAGAGCCAAAATCCGACCCAGACAGCAACGCCTTCTACTTCAAAGACCGCTAATTTGCTACTCATGTCTTTAGAAGACAACGAAATCTTCACAGTTTCACGGGACAACGAGAACTGGTACATAGATAATGGTGCAACAAGCCACGTCACCAACAGAGCTGATATTTTCCAAACCTACGATCATTTCAATGAGAACTACACTGTTACAACGGCCGCTGGCAATGAAGTCCGTGCCAAAGGCAAAGGAACAGTACAGCTCAGAGGATATGTTAACGGGAAACAAATCGACATCAGTCTGCAAGACGTCTGGTACGTTCCGGCCATAAGTAAGAACCTCTTCTCCGTACTCGCACTTCACGACCGAGTCCCGAATAGCACCTTTTCATCCAGGACAACTGAATGCAACGTCATTGTCAACGGGAAAGTGTGCTTAATAGGAAAGAGACAAAAACAAGGTGGCTTATATCGACTGGAAGTAAAACCCGTACTGCCAGAAAAACCACCCGAAGTCTTTGCAACTACAGCAACGATGCAACTTTACCACGAGAGACTCGCTCACCAACATAAAAGACACGTAAGAGCGACGATCCAACGGGAACTAGGTCTAATCCTGCCGATGGATAAAGATACCTGTGAAGGCTGCATCTTTGGAAAGGCGCATCGACTTAAATTCGGTACAAGAACCCGAGCTACCGCGCCCGGAGAAATCGTACACACTGACGTTTGCGGACCGTTTCAACCTAGCTTCTCAAACTATAAGTACTACGTTCTGTTCAAAGACGACTTTACTGGCTACCGTATGGTGTACTTCATACGCAAGAAGTCCGAGGTCAAAGACAAATTAGTTTTGATGATCGCTCAAACTAAAACAGTCGGACACACCATAAAGTGCCTTCTAAGCGACAACGGCGGTGAATTTGACAACGCGTCCATAAAAAATGTTTTAGACACACATGGAATAGCACAGCGACTTGTCACCCCGTATACACCTGAACAAAACGGAGTAAGCGAAAGGGAGAACAGAACCCTAGTTGAGACAGCAAGATCAATGATGTACGCTCATGAGCCATTACCGCAAGTGCTATGGGCAGAGCTCATTAATACCGCCGCATACATACTGAACAGAACAGGTCCCACAAGTTCAGATAAATCTCCGCATGAACTTTGGTATGGAAAGAAACCTATTATTAAACATCTCCGAATAATAGGCTCAATCGCATACGTCCATATTCCAAAGCAGAAGCGTAGAAAACTCGACAAAAAGGCAATAAAAGGTCGACTTATTGGGTACGACGAAGATTGCTACCGTATCTGGGTCACAGACGGAAAACACTCGACGCTCGTCCGCTCTCGTGACGTAATCTTCGATGAGAAACCTCTTCCCATCTGTAACAGTGAAATTCCTAAAACAGAAGTTGAGACAAGAGAATACCCGATTACCATAACGCCAAATACGAACTTAGAAAGAGAAGTTGCAATTCCAGAGCAAACACACGTTCACGAGGGAGATACAACTACCGAAACAATCTCCAACGACCATGATCATGTTCTCGAGGGAGAAGAATCGGATCAAGTCCTCTACGAAGACCATGACCATGAAGACGAAACGACAGTTCCAGAAGAATTATTTTATGATGCTGAACCACCGCCAACCGGCTATAATCTTAGAGATCGCTCACTGATTCGACGTCCTGAGAGACTAAGAGATTACGTCTGTATCACTGAAACATTCCCAAATAATTTCGCAGACGCTATGAAAAGGGACGATCGCGAAGAATGGCAAAGGGCAATGGGTAGCGAATTGAAATCCTTCGAAGACCTGAACGTTTGGACGCCGTGTGCATTGCCAAAAGGACGAAAAGCACTTCCCTGCAAATGGGTTTTACGGATCAAACGAAATCCAGATGGCACGATCGACAAATACAAGGCTCGACTTGTCGTAAAAGGGTACAGACAAAGGAAAGGAGTAGACTATGACCAGACCTTCAGTCCTGTCGCACGCCTGACTACTGTACGAGCACTACTCAGTGTTAGCGCGCATGAAAACTTACATCTGGTCCAATTCGACGTTTGCACAGCCTTTCTGAACGGAAAGCTCGAGGAAGAAATATACGTTCAACCGCCAGAAGGGTGTAACCTCACGGAAGGAACGTCTACCGTTTTCAAGCTTAACCGTAGCCTGTACGGACTTAAACAAGCACCAAGGTGCTGGAACTCGTGCTTTCAAGAGATCCTATTGGATATGAACTTCAAACAGTCCGAAGCTGATTGCTGCTTATATTCAAGAGAAGTTAACGGGAAGAAACTACTGATCACGTTGTACGTCGATGACGGATTAGTAGCTGCCACTGATGAAGACACGGCTAACGCTTTCTTAGAAGATTTGAAGAAGAGACTGCGCATAACGACGAAACCAGCGACATATTATCTTGGTCTTCAAATCCATCGAGGAAAGGATGGCTCCATCTTCATCAACCAAGAGGCATACGCGAAAAAGGTATTAGACCGCTTTCAAATGAGTGACTGTAATCCCGTTTCCACACCGATTGAGAGAGAGGCTATTCAAGAAGGGAAAGAAGAAACGGAAGCTTCCTGTTTCCCATATAGAGAAGCTGTCGGTGCTCTGGCATACTTAATGGTTGGTACTCGCCCTGACATTGCTTATGCCATCGGAGTTGTCTCAAGAAAGTTGGAGAAACCTGTAAAGACAGATTGGCTCAAGGTAAAACGTATCTTGCGCTACATCAAAGGTACCTTTTCGCATGGGATCTCATATAAAGCTGGTCTCAAACCTGGAATCCTAGAAGGATTTAGCGACGCCGACCACGGAGGTGATCCAGAAACCGGACGTTCCACAACGGGAGTGATCTGTCGCTATTCTGGAGGCACAGTTTCATGGATCAGTCAGCGACAAACATCGGTCGCTATCTCCACTACAGAAGCCGAAATTGTGGCAGCTAGTGAAGCTGGCAGAGAACTAATGTGGCTTGCTAGACTATACCAGGCATTGACTACAATTGCGGACGTACCGGTTCTGCATGTGGACAATGAAGCTGCTGTTCGTCTTGCTCACAACCCCGAGTTTCACAAGAGAACGAAGCATATCCGGCTCAGACATTTCTACGTCAGAGAATTGGTAACTGAGGGTATCTGCAACGTTGTACGGATCGGAACAAAGGATCAAGTCGCAGACATCCTTACCAAATCACTACCTCGTACGTCATATGCAGTTCTACGCCAGGCACTAGGACTGTGTACTATGTAAATGTTTAGGGAAAGTGTTGGAGTTAATGGATATAGAAACTCCTTATCAAAAACATATACATAGAAAGAAGTGACAAGAGTTGTCATAATAAGTGAAGTGAAGAAATGTCTGTCACTTCGTGAAGTATAATAAAATAAGAAAACTGTGATTTCGATAATAAATTCTAAAAAATCGACGTAACTAATACTAATATATAAAAGTGTGTTAGTAGGTATATTATTTCGTAACTGCCTGCACTCTGCTACCAAGAACATTAAATCATATCAAAAACGAAGAAAATTCTCCTTCTCGAAAATTAAAAAAGATGCATTACAATCAAAAATATTCTCAACTATGGGAAAAAGAAGAATATTAGCGGCCTGTAATTCTGTTTTATCATTGGATTTCTAATAAAAATAGTTCAAATATGTCTTATCAAATCGAAAAGTAAATTAAGGATGCCAGATTCTTATTGGAGGGTCTCTAAAAGACTTGAAAAGTATGGGTTTTCATAGTAGGGTTTGTTGGAAACTACCAAATTGTAGAACCCTATCTCCCTTGACGAATTTCGAGTTGGCAACGCTGTAATAAAGTGACCTACAATTTACAAGATTTGGCCTAAAGGTCTAGATACCAGGCCATAAACTCCACAAAAAAAAAAAAAGACCTACAATTTATTCTCTGAAGTTTGATTTGAACTAATTTGAAGTAATCCAGTAAAAATAACAAGAAAAAGTAATTCCTGAATTTCTGGCTTTTTTCAAACGAAAGCTGTTTTAATTAAATATTAGATCATGCGGCCATGATTAGAAACTAAAACATGTCGTCGCCTCAAAGCGTATCAGTCGATCAAATGCGACAAATACTAAATGAAATTATAGACGCCCTGGAATCGCCTGATTATGCTTCCAAACTCGATGAAGCTAAAGAAGCAGCTGGTAATGAGATGTTAAAAATGATGCAAATAGTCTTTCCCATGGTTGTGCAAATAGAAATGGAGACAATAAAGCACCATGGCTTCAATAATTCTCGTGAAGGTATGCCGAGCTCGTTTTATTGCATAGTTTTTCTTTCTTGTGATTTTATTTATACTTGCCATAATTTGGTTATTGTATACTAATGGTACCACAGTATTTTAAAATTACCAATTCACATGTTAAAATCAACAATAATTACAGATGGCAAAATTTTGCAAATATTTTATTTACTGGTGGTAGCACCTCTTGTGACGGGTAGGTACCACCACCCCGCCTATCTGCCGTAAAGCAGTAATGCGTTTCGGTTTGAAGGGTGGAGCAGCCGTTGTAACTGTACTTGAGACCTTAGAACTTATATCTCATTGTGGGTGGCGCATTTAAGCTATAGATGTATATGGGCTCCAGTAATCACCTAACACCAGGGGGACTGTGAGCTTGTCCACCCCATCCAGGAATTAAAAAAATTAAAAAATCGATTTCCATACAACCTTATAGGATGTACATCTCAACCCGTGTTATATTGAATTTGGAAAATTAAATAAAAGAACATAACATTTTTCACAGGCTCATTTCAAAATATATTAAAATTTGAAAACTTTCTTAGTTTTGCTTTAGTCCTTGAATGCAACAAGGGAACAACTGGGAAGTATTTAAAAAAAATGAACTGTTTAATTATGCTACTTTTATCACAGATATTTGACATGACAAAAATTCATCACAGGCATAGTTCAATTCACTCAGCTTATACGTGACCTGGAGAGCATTGATGGTGAGGTTGCCCGTCTTCATACTCAAATCCGAAGCCACTACCTGCCCCCTGTGTCCATCAGTTCTTCTGTTGACACATCTTTGTAAAACAGTATATAAGGTATGTAGTATTGTTATTCTTTTTTAGTCTGTGCAGCATGGTCTTTTTCATGGATAGTAGCTGCCTAGTTTGGATATGATGGTGGGACTACCACAACACTATCTACCACTTGAGATCAGTGTTTTAAAAAAAAAAATGCTACTGCATCTTCAAACGAGGCTTGTGGAGAGTATTAAGCGGTAGGCAGCGGCTTGGCTCTGCCCCTGGCATTGCTGAAGTCCATGGGCGACGGTAACCACTTACCATCAGGTGGGTCGTATGCCCGTATGCCTACAAAGGCAATAAAAAAAAAAACATCTTACATTTTTCGACTGTTTTTTTTATTATTTTACTTTCCAAGGGACTGCACTGTACTCTGCATAAGGTCTGATCTGTACATTATAAAGCAACAGACATTTTCTCTGCTGCACTTTGCTCTGCTTAAGCCTCCTAATAATTTATTAATTAATTGTCTTTTTTCAATAATCTTTTTATATAAAATAACTTTTATTGGGATCCATTCACCATCAAGTACCTGTGTATTCAAAGGATTTCAAAACACTACAGTATTAATAATTAATAAGTACATTTAAACCTAAAAATAAAAAAATATTAAAGCATTAATCAATATCTAATTTATACCTTTTTTAACACATTAAAAAAAATATATATATAAATCTGTTTTAGGTAAAACCTGGACTCCTACCGTTAGTGGAGTGTTGAGATTCTCAAAACTTGCATTTATTTTACAAACCAATATTTATTTATGTTTAATAACAAATAAATATTTGTAGAACTGTATTGTATTGTTTTTTATTTGTCTTTCAGATATTATCAACCTAACTAGATGTTAGGGAAAGATCCCAGAAAGCAGGTAAATAAATATTCATTCCTGTTTACCATATTAAAGCTTCTCACACATATTTAATGTAACATAAACATTGAATGTGTATTTGTATTAAACAATGCAACTCTGCTGACTCAAGTCCCACATGCCGGTACAAATTGTTCCAAGAAAACATGTACTCTTGTTTACAAATGACATTCACTATGAAGAAACAACATTGTGTAATAAAAACCAAATTTGCCAATTACAAATAATTACTGGGTGGTAGGATGTAATATGTGTCTATTTCTGTTAGGAAGCAGTCATCCATTTCAGTTTTAAAGGTGTGACAGCCGTTATACAATTCAATAGGGACTCACTACAGATTATCATGGTGAGTGGCAGCATTAATATTGTTATGTCTATGTACTCTAGTAAACTTGTTCATTCAAAAAAATCTAAACCTGTTTGTTATATCTGCAATAAGCAACCATATTATAAAAAATCCCGTAAAAGAAAGTTAATTACAGAGGACAGAGGTAAGGAGAACTGTCTTTTATGGCAGACAGGTTGATAAGTTCAGCTGTCTACAGAAAATTACAGCTCAAAATAGTGCTAATGTAGCAAGTGTTGATATGAAAGCAGTTGTAAATGCAGTCAAATGTGCGGTAAATATTTAATAAAACTTATGGTGCTTTTTATGAAATTAAACCATTTCCTAAAGTGGCGCCACCCTCATTGGTCACTTTTCGACGGACACTTTTTCATACACATGGACTATTGCTCCTTACCTCTACCTTCTTTAATTTAATATCAAATATACACATTATCGATGCAATGCAATATCAATTCCAGTATTACTTGGTTATTTATCAGTTAACAGATTATCAACACGAAACTTAAATAGAATGAATAAAGGCAGTCCATTCTAAAGTCTAGTGCAACTCTAGACCGCTCCAGACCAACCCAAAAACCACTCTACTAGGCATAATTAGAGAAAATTTCTTATCCTAACAATTCGTGTACATAATAACATGAAATGCATCCATTAAGACCAGTGATTTCGGTACACCAACGCTACATGTCGCACTTTGATGATGCTGGCGAGAGACCGCTCCTAAAGCATCAACTAAAAGATAATAGAAACTATTTTTTTTTAATTTATTGTTTTAACTTTATAATTTCAGACGTTTCTAATACCTTACAGTTTCTGTGGTCACGGACGACCGGGTTGTTAATCGTCGATATTAAAATTTTGTGCTAACTACCGTCAAATTTTATATAAAAACTAACTAAAGCATATATTCGGAATGTCGGAAATAGTAAAAAGTAAAACCAATAAATGAGCTATTAAACTCTAAAAGTGGTTTTAATTAAGATAAAACACGGACAAATACGGAAATCCAGTAAATTGTTTACAGTACCTAGCGGCATTTCTATTGGCACCCAGACGCCTGGGGAAACATTGTAGTCGCACACTGATTCAGTAACTGCTCAAGTTTCTTCACTTTTCTGTCTATTTGTTTATTAGTCTGTACCTATGTATATTACAAGGAAAATATTCTAAGGAAATGTGTCACCACAACATACGCATTTAATCATAGAACAAAACAAACATGCTGATTAGAAATATCATAATAGCAATTTTGTTTCAGATTGTGAAATATCGCGAATCTCAGTGTACGTTAAAAAGACTGATAATGAGGAAGAACCGATATAAATTGATTGTATTCGCTTTGGTGCTTGTATATGTTTACCATTTTTTTGGTGTCGGCGATTACGTGCAGTCCAAGAACTTCGATAACGATTTCAATTATCCTCTCAACGTAGACATTCGACCGATAGTCCAAGCAATACTGGAAGGGCAAAAGCCGAATGTTAAACCTATAAATTACTACCCGTACAAGTTCTTGAGCAACTACCGGCAATGCAGTGTCGTCAATAAACCGGATTTAGTCATAATAGTCAAGTCGGCTACAGACCATTTCGGACACAGAGATGCAATTAGAAAGACTTATGGAAAACCACATGTCCAGGGCTACAACGTGAAGACATTCTTCTTTTTGGGCGTGGACAATGCCAGTTCAGATGTACAGAAGAATATTACGAAGGAAATGACAGAATTCAAAGATATCATACAGATGTCTTTCCGTGACAGTTATTTCAACAACACCATTAAAACGGTCATGTCCTTTCGCTGGATCTTTCAGCACTGCGCCGAAGCTCAACACTACTTATTCACCGACGACGACATGTACATATCGGTACAGAATTTACTAAAATACGTTAGCGACGTGACGACCGCGAGCGAAAGAGACGGAATACTGTTCGCCGGTTACGTCTTCAAGTCGGCGCCGCAACGGTTCCGGTCGAGCAAGTGGCGGGTGTCCTTGGAGGAGTATCCCTGGGACAAGTGGCCGCCTTACGTGACGGCCGGGGCGTACGTGGTGTCAAACAAAGCGATGAAGATGCTCTACGTCGGAAGCTTGTTCGTGAAGCATTTCAGATTCGATGACATCTACCTCGGCATAGTCGCGAAGAAGATGGGCATAGTGCCAACTCATTGTTCGCATTTCCACTTCTACAAGAAGCCGTATGAGAGAGAGGATTACAGCGATGTGATCGCCTCGCACGGATATTCTAATCACGACGAATTGATTAGAGTGTGGAATGAACAAAACGCGTTGTGATTAAGAACGAAATTATCGTATGAGTCGCGCGTTTAGTCGCTCGCGGCCCGGACAACAAAACGATGCGATACGTCTTTAGAGACATTACGTTTTTATTCCATTTGATATCAGTTCATATGGCTGTATATATGTAATTATAACAGCTATCGTGCGAGTTGATTATGTAAATATTATGTGTTCTCGGAACACGACGTTGCGCCGCGACCATAGGCTGGACCCAAAACATATTATTGATCTTTATAACTTTTATTCTAGTTCGAATACTCTATTAGATTAATGTTAGGTAGATTAATTATGTAGTTAACAAACTAGACGAACGGAAACACCGACCAGTGTTAACAGCTCAGTGATTTTAAAGATAGAAATTTATTTATCAGGGTTTTTATTCGATTATAAACTTTTTGGGAAAAAGGATAGGGGTGATATTTCTACCGAGCGATAGACGGTCCGAATGCTGTCGTTTGGGAACTTGTCCTGCAAATATCGATAGCGCGATTCAGGTCTTTATGGTATTTTATCTGTACTAGTTACCGCTACGCGCTGCGTCTACTTTGTAGCTCTTTATATAAGTTACATATATGTAACTTATGTACGTTCGATAGTTCTGTTATGAATTTGACAGAGTACAACAATCAAATTCAATTGATTAATTAAACAAAGAGTAAAACTATTATTTTTATTTAGTGGTCTTGTTATAAATCTCGAATAACTTTGTTTTAATAAAACATATATTCTAATTAGTTATTAAAAATAGAGAGTCTCAAGTTTGATGAGTGATAATTAATATATTAGTGATAAATAAAGTCATCATTTTTAGTTTACCAAAATATTTAGTAGGGAACAGAAGGATGAGTCTGTTTTTTGCTGGAAGCGTCACCTTAAATAACCTTTGAATTGTCCTTTTCTTGGGATGTGTGGACTACAATTTTAGATAAATTATTTGAAGGAATCTCATCCTAGGAATTGTGGTATAGATCTGCGTTCTCCATAGAAATAATAAGAATTTAAGAAGGAAAAGTTAAGATCGTCCAACCTTATAGGTAGCATCGCGGCCTCCTGCTAACATCATGGACGATCCATGCAGTAGTGAAGCATCATTTACCGCAATGTGGGCTCTGATCGGGACCATTCATACAAGATTTTATAATTACAGACAGGAACAAGAAATTTGTATTTAATATAATTTAATAATTGTAATATAATTTAAAAATTGAATTGGCTTAACTAAAATTCTTAAGAAAATTAGTTTTATACTTTATAAGACTTACAAAAATGTTTTCAATAAATTTGTAAAAAAAGAAAATTAAATTTCAATGTTAGTCTAGATAAAAAATTTATATAAAAATTAAATTTCAATTTTAATCTAGAAAAGGACAAAGTACTCTTTCCGTCTCTTTTAAATCAAGCGCATACTTTAAACTTTAAGGTATGCGCTTTAAGGGTTAAAGTATTAAAATCCAAATCGAAAAATTACAATTATTTTTACTATAAAATAAAAATTTTGGACTAAGCCACTTCAATTCTAAATGTGTGATATCTCAACTTTGAGTCTATTCGTATAAATATAAATAAATAAAAGCAATAAATTGTTTAATCCCTCAAAAATGCATTTTATTGTTAAAATAACAATTACATAACGATTAACAACACGACATTTATAAATGATTAACAATGTTTATCGACTTACGTATAACAATTATAATTGAAAATTTTACCAACACATAGAACATATAAACACTATAAACTTAACAATTAAAATGTCATTTTAAAATACCCTGCTTAATTGTAAATTGTAATTACATACTATAATCTACAATATTTAGTTGGCCTTGCGTATTTAATCACATACACATGTATATATATGGTAGGTAGGTAGATGCCTTATAATTTTTATTTTATTAAATAAAGTAAAAATATTGAATGCTTATTACTCAGTACTTTTAACGGCCAACGTAATTTATAAAAAAAAAAACATTTTGACCGAGAACATACGAAGGCACGACGTGACTTCAAGAGAGAGACGTTTTAAGAAGGAAAATTTTATGTTAAACAAAATTAATATTTCGAATGCAATTTTTTTAGTGTGAGCGAATGCAACACTGATGTTCCGTTTGTGTTTTTTTAATTTTAACATCAACCCTTTTTATTTGTTCTCTAAACTAGAACTGAGTTCTTTGAAAACGTAAGTTATCTTCATGATGGCCAGCCAGAGGTCTTCGTCTGTTATTTCGCGGTGCAGAGTGAATCGAATAGTCTTCGAGTTAAACTCAGTAGCTTTTACGATCACACCTTCATCGTTCGGCGTCTTGCAGTCTCCCTAAAATTTTAGAAATATTTTTGTATGTTTACTGGCAACACTTATGCTTTGCGGACTGCAAAACTTATTCCCCGAGAAGAATGCAGCATACCATCTATGATGTATGAGTGTGCAAGTGTAGATTGATTTCAGTAATGGCCACAATTTAATTGAACTACATAATTCGAATCTGTATGTATTAAGAGATTAAATACTATATGAAATATTAAAGATGCTTCCTCATTACACTTGTAATTCTTAACAATGAAATTCGGCGTTGAGATGTATTTGTTGACTAACTTCAAAAGAAATTGGAGGTTCTCCATTCGACTACTTATTGTGTTACCTCACAAATTCTTTCTAGGAAAATTGATTTTGATAATTTTATTTTAGTACCTCTCTTATGGACCCAAGCTTATCAAGTTCTGCTCAGTAGTTTTTGAGTTATCCCTAATATATGCGCAATTTAATTGACTTTGACTACATAGATAACATACTCATTTTATTTCATTGAAAGTTTACGGCAAAATTAACACAGATTTGTATGGAGTTGGCAAGTTTGCCTACGTTTGCCGCTAGGGGCGCTGTTCCAACTGCATAAAAATGTGTTAACTTTTACGCGATCGAGAACGTTAAAAAAACTCACTAAGCACACAGATATATGTCTATGCAAGTATCAAAAGTGTTCTCGACCTGGGTTTCAGCGAGGCAGACCTGTGCCAGCCTCTGCACGAGCTGGTCGGCCGTCAGCGGCGCGTGCTCACAGATGCGCACGAGCACGATGTTCGTGTGCGTGTTGTGCGCGTCCACGGTGAACGCCTTCAGGAACAGACCCTCGATAACTGAGGATACGATTCCAGTTATTACCTACTTTAATGTTGTTTTCGATTAAACTGAAAAGGATTTATGAAATATTTGCTATTATTACAAACTGAAGTTGCTTTATTCTTAGAATTTCTTAAGTTAATATTACTGAAGGAGATTTATTGGTTTTTTTTCAGTGAACCAAGAAGTAAAGGCAATTTTTTTTCTTCTCTTAGATGGATGTACGAGCTCACAACCCTCTTGGTGTTAAGTAGTTACTGGAGCCTATAGACATTTACAACGTAAATGCCGACACCCACCTTTAGATATAGCTCGTAAGTTCGTCCACCCATAAATCCACCAAAAATAAAGATGGTCGACCTTAAAGTATGAACGTATAAACGCACCCTTGGCCAGCACCTGGGCGCGCTTGTGGTCCAGGGCGAGCAGCGGCACCACCTCATGCAACGCGACCAGCGCCGCGGCCGCCAGCACGCCGGCCTGCCGCATGCCGCCGCCCAGCATCTTGCGCGCGCGCCGGGCCCTGCGCGGGACCACACTACAGCTCGAGCCTCACAGAGCACGACCAGCCGGTACCACTGGTCTGAGTCATTTAGCAGCAAGCAGCGGCTTGACTCTACCCCTGGCATTGCTGAAATCCACGGGCGACGATAACCACTCACCATCAAGTGCCAAACAATAAAAAAAAGTATGTGTGTGTGTGTGTGTGTGTGCAAGTCACACACGGTAGAAGTGAAACTTATAAATATAGGAGCATACATATGGACAATGTTTAGTAGAGGATAGTGGGGATGCTACGAAGAGTCGCACAAAGAGGAGACCGAAAACGTCTAATGTGTTCTATCTCATTCTCTCGCCGGCTGAATCCTATACGTTTATGTGTTTGTGTCTCTATGGACTTATTTTTTCGTTTCATCGAGTTTGAAATCACAACGATTCTAAAGAAGTTTCACTTCAAAAACTCGTTACACGATACAAAAATATAATTTCGACTACACGTCTTATTAAAATCATACGTATCAAATCGTTCGTGACCACGTCCACTGTAAACTATTCGACCAGTCGAATAAACGAGCGATTAATGCAGTTTTATGTATCTTCATAACCTTTTCTTTGGTTGTATGTATGTACTGCCCTTGATAGTGATGTCACTATACAAAATAGTGCTCTCTTTGTCTAATATCAAATTAAAGCGCCTACAACTTCTGAACAGTGGGCTTAGTGCGAGTTTAACGTTCTGAATAGCGTAAAAGTTACCTTATATTTGTATGCACTGATCTGATATACTTATATAAAATAATTCACTCTCTGATGGATTCGCCTGAACTGTTATCTCAGATTTCACTAAACATTAAATTTAGTGCTCGTAGGGTCAACCAAAACAATTTGTTTGCATTGCTAATTTACAAAAACAATATATCTTACTATAATCCAATTACCCGAATGTGTCGCACCTATAACGAACTGGCAAGGTCGTCAATTGAGTTGGATATTTTTACTTGTAGGTTAGTTACGTTTAGAAAAATGTTCAAGGGCATCCTCCACGTTAGTAATAGGTAGGGTAATGTAATTTTTTAATGTATTATATTTTGATTTTTTTTTTCCTTACATTATAAGTTAGATTAGTTTTCGTTATCGTGTTGTTTTGTCGTAATTGTAAGGAACGTTGTTGTACATATTCAGCACTATGTCTTGTTTTGTCGTGCGCACATAACCTATGTTGCAAGCCAGATTTTGTTTCTTCTTACTTGTGTTTTTTTATGTATCTTAGCTTGTGATATGTATTGTGAGCCTAATAAATAAATAAAAGTATGAATGGGATTGTTTGCGTACGTTTGCCGCTAGGGGCGCTGTTCCAACTGCATACAAAATTGGCTTAACTTTTACGCTATCGAGAACGTTAAGAAGAGATTTTTAGCCAAGCCAAGGAGAGCCAAGACAGAATCAGTCAAGATGCATGCCGCGTGAGTCGGAGTAGCTACATTATTACTTACTGTTCGATGAAATGGTAGGACCCCACGAGCGCGGAGCCGACGGGGGCCGACAGTCCCTTGCTGAAGCAGACGGACACGGAGTCGCAGTCCCGCACCACGCGCGCCGCCTCCTCCTGCGCATGCGCACACGCGTTGAACAGCCTCGCGCCGTCCATGTGCAGCGCCAGAGAGTGTTTCTTGCAAAAGGCACCGACGTCGTCAAGAAATTTCAAAGGCAGGACCTGCAAATAGATGTAGCCTTCTGTATTACTGGTGGTAGGACTTCTTGTGAGTCCGCACGGTTAGGTTCCACCAGCCTGCCTATTTCTGCCATGAAACAATAATGCGTTTCGGTTTGAAGGGTGGAGTGGCCGTTGTACTATAAAAACTGAGACCTTATAACTCATATCTCAAAGTGGGTGACGGCATTTACGTTCTAGATGTCTATTGGCTCCGGTCACCACTTAACATCAGGTGGGCCGTGAGCTCGTCCAACCACATAAACAATAAAAAAATAAAACATACTCAAACTTCTCTTTTTTTCGGGCTGGGGGCCGAACCTCCTACGACGTCTCCGCGCCTAGGGGGCACGGGGTATGTGGGACTTGACGATCTGTAGATGTTGGGAGCAGACCGCGGGCTCAAGGAATTTTAGGGCCCTAACGCACTAAACGACTTCCCTGCACACCCGACGTCCGATCTCCGTCCGGGGTCAGAACCCGGTCAGAGTAGGAGGGTTCCCGCGGTCAACACTACAACCAGACTCGCGGCGCCACCCGGTTTCACGCAAGACAACAATGAGACAAGTAGAAGACAACGAACTTAGATCATTCGATTGGTAATGATCAAAGTTTGTAAGGTAATTCGCGGTTTACTTGCTCTTATTTTTATGTTTACTTATTTATAAGCGTTAGATAACCTTTTGGTGCCGTACCACATAATTATTCTAAGTAGATCAAGCTCACAATCTAATTGATATTTTACAAGACCTATTACAATATCGTAAATTCTTTCCGGTGTTACATAATTATAAACTAGTAAAACCAAATAATGGTACATGCATAGTTGGAATTAATAATTGTATGATAGAAACTCATGATACAAATGGTTCTTCATACCTTTCCTCCACAGTAATTATGGGTATTTTCGACGGCAACCATAGCCGTGACTGGTTCATGTATATTCGAACCCCTAATTCGATCCTCCAGCTCTTGCAGGTCGAAAGTGCCGTCGGGTTTATTGGCCACGGTCGAAAGCATCACTCCTGCTAAATGTGATGCTCCTCCTGAAGAATAAGATAAATAATTGGTTAAAATTATCCGTACACTTTTAATATAAAAGTCTTTGTAGTTATCATTAATAAAATAATAATAATAATAATAATTTTCCTATTACTCTGTACTATGTCTTTTTTTCTGTGTGTACATAAATAAATAAATAAATAAAATAAATAAAATACCCGTATCCCAATATAGATAAGGTTTAATTTTCAAAATGTACGAAATTCACCTTGTGATGTAGCATCGCTAACTGGTTAAACCGAGCTGTGAAAAATTCCACAAATATATCAACACAATGGAAGTTTTCCAATTACAGAGCATAATGCGACTCAGTGACGCACAATGCCGAATTATGCTGAAGCTTAATTGGAACGTGAATTAGTTTTCAAATGCATCAGCAGAGTGCGCTAAGTTAGCACAGTTTTAATTAACATTGATTATTTCTAAGAAACTACGACGAAAAGAAAGCCTTGCAATTTTTTTCAACATTAAATAATATTATTAACGATAATATAAACAAAATTTCGATCAATGCCAATTTAAAGAAAAAACACTTGTAAATTTTCTGTTACTGAGTCAGTATCGATTGCGAGCATCACGCGAGAGCAGTACTTTTGAGAGTGCTCGATTGTGCGAAGCGTTGCTGTAGTTGGAACATTCAACGTTGAGCATAAGCCGCATAATGCGCTCTTGTGCTGTAATTGGAAAACTACCAATATATAATTCGAAAAATTTTAATGTTAACTCATTTAATATTTGTTTTTAATTTCAAAAATATGTAATTCATTTTTACAGACGATAACACTTGGTACACATTGAAATTGTTTTACATACATTATTATTAGTTCAGCATAGAAAAGTTTTTCTAGGCCATTTATATGTATCTACATACATACTTGAAAGTGGAATCATTAAAATTCAAAATTATTCATTCAATTATTCAAAAAAGTATTATACAAACTTAATTTTATGAGCATTTTCAGCAATTATTTTAGGAATCCGAGATTAAGTGTTTTAAATGAAATAATGTTATCACAAAAACACAATTACGTAATATTGTAACAAAAAAAGGCTTAGATATAAAACATATTTAATTGTGACTATCTTTATTCACATTATCATTTGCTATTTACAATGACTTTATTGTGTCATAACCTTGTTTTTATACAGTTTTTGTGTAGGGTAAAAGAAATAACATGTTCTTTGTTTGCAAATAAAATATATTTATAATATCTAAACTACAATTGTAAAATTCATTATATAAAAGGCATTAATGTTAATCTTCAAAATATTTGTTGTTGAAGATTCTCCCCCCCCCCCTAGCTATTCAGGGGGAGCCTATTCTAGCTATGCACTGGCTGGTAGAAATTTACTAATACTGGCAAGAGCAGCGCTTTGTTTCTACACTTGCTTCTATCTGGTGGTAGAGAATCTACTACCTAGAGAATCTACCACCAGGTCAGAATTGCGACCCACTAAGAAGATCCAGGGAGAAAGAAACTCAGTGGGTTACATGATAATTAAATAATTGTTGATTAAAGAACTAAATTGGGCATTAACCTTTAATTAATTTATGCACACTCATTCTAGGTGTTTTTTTATACTTGTTTTTATAATCAATCTTCTAACAAAATAAGCTGAAAAACTTGTTTAACCCATTTAGGTTGATAACCAGACCAGTCTTTGAATCAAGAGAATGGTTAACCTGTTGGTGGTAGATGATCACTATTTCTCATAGATGTCATTGTCAAAAGCACTCAACAATCAAATCAACAATGAAATATCCCCAATGATTTCAACTAGCAAATATAACATTATTGTAGATAAACATATTGGTTGATTGCTACATTCTGTGGATCATATATAGCAAATTAGATGGTTATTTGGTTTTTCCATCTTGACAATCATTGATCATTGATATCATTGAGAAAACTACCACAAGAATAATCATATTTTACATAAACAGTGGAAATATAAAATAAATAATTACATAGATTTCTTTTGTTGGTACATAATTCAATTAAATTTAAACTAGACAGTTGTTGCCTAACATCTACTGATGAAAGATAGTAGATTAGTAGCAGATTGGTAGACAGCGGCTTGGATCTGCCCCTGACATTGCTGAAGTCCATGGGCGTTGGTAACCACTCACCATCAGGTGGGCATTATACCCCCTACTGCTATGCTGCCTATAAGGGCAATAAAAATAAATAAATAAAAAGATATAGTTTAACTACCAGTAGACGAGAATTTTACAATTTATAGTACTTATTTCCTTAAATTTTGTTTATTGGAGGGAAATAGGTTTTGAGATTTCATTATAGAATGCAGGTGTGATTTGACAGTTCTTCTTTGTTGGTTCTTGAAAGAGTGATAGTGGTCATCAGGTCTTCCTAACTGATTTAATAGTCAGCCTAGTCTTATCTGCACTATTAGTGAATATCAACATTTCAATAGAGGGCATCCAATACATATGCTATACTTACTTTTTCATAGTGACAATATTTACAAGGTACTAACCAACTTCATATTTATAAATGTGTGAGAGATCCCCGACGAATGCTTCAGATCCACGCTTGTTACAGTGCACCATAACTGTAAAATGCAATACAAATAATTATGAAGGCGGTCTCCTATATATTACTAGTAAGTCGACAATAAATCAACTATTTTATATACATTAAAACGAATTCCGTAAAATTATGAACTTTTCACATGTTTTTTTTACAATTCAGCACATCGTGATCACAGTGTTCGGAATGTATGTTCACAAATTTTTACGTTAGATCTCCAGTAATGATATCTACTTACTGGCAATAAGATTAGACATAGTTCCAGACGGTACGAACAAAGCAGCCTGCTTGCCCAGCAGTGCAGCTATTTTATTCTCCAAGGCGTTCACTGTCGGATCTTCACCGTAAACATCATCGCCCAAAGCAGAGTTCACCATGGCATGTTTCATAGCTTTAGTTGGTTTTGTAACTGTGTCTGAACGTAAATCAACTACGTGTGCCATTTTATCACAATTATTTAAAAAGACCGCAAACTAATTGTCGAAATTACTGCTAAACTTCAGATGATTTTAATGGGGCTTCACAGTAGGTATTTGTTATATTTATATCATTTTAAACAATAACAACTCGAGGTCATTCATTAGCAATTAGAATTCAGTAATATTATAATTTATTACATAAATAATATCAGTTCTGTACAATTCTCATAATTATTTCATAATTTTTCTTGACATGACAAATGTCAATCATAGATTATGATTAGACCATAGACCTAGGTTTCCTACTTCAGTGGATTAGACACTTAATTTAAATGTCAATAATCAAATTAGAATTTTTCATGGAAAGGCAAAAGTATTATACCATATAGCCTAATCTTTTATATATATTTTTTTATATATGAAAAATTTAAAGTATGATAAAGTGAAATGATACGATAAGAATAAAATGATATGAAGTGAAATGAAGTCCATTAATTGGGAATATTAAACAATCGTCATGAAATTAAATTAAATGAGATGAGATGATATGAGATGAAATATAATCTCAGTAAAACGGAGGTTATTTACCGAGACTTTTTCAGTGGACTTTTTGGAGGATCTCGAGAAGCTACGTCCAGCGGCTTTGTTACATTTCCCCACATTGGTACACTTTCACAGATCTTCTTCATCTTATCCCACAAGGTGGGGTCGGTATAGCTAATTTTTCTTTTCCATTCTCTACTATCAGTCGTCATCTCAACACTCACTCCTCTCTCTCTCATATCGTCATTCACACACTCCATTCATGTTTTCTTCGGTTGATCTCTTTCTCATCTACCTTACACTACAGATATTAAACAGAGAATAAACCACCGTTATTACACATTTAAACCTGAAGAAACACTAAATAGACAAAATAAACCAATTCACACAACTTCGCTCCTCGCGTTCCCGCCAAAAAGTCCTTTCCTTTTCCTTATAAAAAAGTCCTTTTCCATATTTTTTTTATTGCATAAGTGGTCAGACGAAAGATAATGCACGCAAAGTACCTCTTAATAATGTTCTTTACGTCCATCCAGTACGAATCACTTTGTACAATAACAGTGAACATCGACTTATCTTGGAATGAAAAAGACCTAAATGAGTCGTCTATTATCAAAGGCGGCAATCTGTGCATTTGGACAAAAAAAAATTATTGATATGTCAATACAGATTGATTTGAATATAATCGTTTCCTTCAAAGAATACGGTTCAAAACCTGCATTAAATAAAGGTTAATAGTTAACCTGTTATTTATCTAAGATGTCGTTCCGAAGAGTTTTGTGACTGCCAATGGAATACACAGTCAATAATTCGTTTTTCTGATTTACCAATCATTGTCCAAAAGTCAGATTGCCGGCTTTGATAATAGTCGACTCAAATAACGGATACAAAAAATATATACATATATATATATGTTTTTTTTACAAAGACTTTCATTGTGCTAGTTACAGACGAAAAATTTGATCATGACGCATGGACTATAGTATTTCATTGAAATGAACAGCAGTGGTTTCTTTTATACGAATAAACTTTGGTTGACACGACTGTACTCATATCACAATTTAAAAAAACGAACAAACTACTGGAGGATTCAGCAACGTGCCATTCGACCTTGTTACTCGTAGTAACGAGTCTTTTCGAAATTTGTAATAAAATCTTGAATGTATCCGAGAAGTTTGCATCTGTCGGTGCTACCCACCCCCTTTTTCAAGTTCTATCCAAGAGAGATTACCTAATTAATGGGGCGAAAAAGCGATTGTGAACCAGTGTCATTAATTCGACTTCTCTTACTTACTTACGAATTCTCTGGGCCGGGTCTGACAAATACCAGCTCCATACAGAAGAGGGCCTTTCGGATTATTGATAATCCTATTCTCACGGACTGTTTGGAACCTCTGGTTCTGCGGAGGGACTTCTGTTCTCTCTGTATTTTGTACCGTATGCTCCATGGGGAGTGCTCTAAGGAATTGTTTGAGATGATACCACACCTCGTTTTTACCATCGCACCGCCCGCCACCAGAAAAGAGTTCATCCATACTACATGGAACCACTGCATTCATAGTGCGTTTCCAGATATCTTTTTTCCCACGTACCATCCGGCTTTGAAATGAGCTCCCCTACACGGTGCTTCCCAAGCATTAAACGGTAGGCAGCGGCTCGGCCTTGCCTCTGGTATTGCTGACGCCCATGGGCGACGGTAACCACTTACCATCAGGTGGGCCGTATGCTCGTTTGCCTACAAGCACAATAAAAAAAAAACGCTCTTCCACATACCATCCCACAAGCTCAATACGAAGGGTAACGATTAGGTTAATTACACTTCTTAATTACATAAATAATTAAATGAATTAAATATCTACTTCAGTTCCTTCCATAGATATTTAATCTTCCTTCTACCCATTTAAATTTCAATTAGTTTGCTGGATCTGGAACTGAAACTAGCTTGGTTTCCAAAAGTACCGTACAATGGGGTAAATAGGGACAAAATCGACCTTCAGATTGAATTTTAAAATAGTTCCAATTAAATAGTCACTGCTCAACCAAAGAAATAAGTTGAGTCTTGAACGTACCTAGGTGATAAAAACCGTTACATTATTTTAATTATTCATTTTAAAGAAATAATCGGTAAAATAATGGCCGTCCCAATTTACCCAGCGTCCGGGGTAAATTGACACGGTTAAGGGTTAAATTGGGATATTTGTAAGGGTTGTCAACTCGCAGTACTGCGATATATAGGTAGGTGCCATATAATTATTTATATGGACCGAAATGATGAATACAATCCATAATTTAAGCACAATACACAACATAGTGTAAATTAAGCTGGTTTCTATTCCGAAGCGATGTGACGTGAATGATAATCAACAATACAATGATCAAAAAAAGTATGTGCAAGTTGTATTTTAGAAAATTATTATTTAATTTCCTTAAAAATCACAACTCTGAAACAAAATCATAAAATAGAATAAAAAATAGAAAACAAAAGGACTGGAAATGCATTAATACAATTTTATTTAATCAACATTTTCAAAATGATCTTTGAGCAAGAGTAAGATATCAGGTGAATAAGATAAAAAAACAACTTTATCTGATTACTGCCAATAATAACAAAAATAAAAGAAATTCTTTCTAAGCTAAATAACTAAACTCAATTAATTCACTCACTCATAATTGGATATCTCGGATTTTTTATTAATGTTACATTTAAAATCTGAGGCCTGTTTTTATTTGTGTGTGTTCGTTGTGAATGTTAACAAAATCATGATTCGACGCGTGAATAGATTATGAAATAACAAAAGTTTTGATTCGTTTGAGTTCTTTTAACTTTTAATTTTTTTTATTGCTATAAAGAACATACGACCGGGCAGATATTACAAGGTAAATGTCGCAAAAAAAAGTAATTATATATATACTTTTCTTTTACCTATAATACTTACATAAACTAACTGATAAACACATTAACCTTCTTTACATCACGCAATTAAGTGATAGTATAGGCTAAAAAATCTATTATAAGATATCAGTGACAACCCTAACAAGCCATCCCTATTTTGTCTTTTGGCGTTCCAATTTTGTGTTTTCTCGTCCCTAATTTTTCCAGTCTCGTTCCAAATTACCCTACAAACGTCCCAATTTTCCCCAAAAAGAAAGGAAAAAATATAAATTTTTTATTTTGTCGAAATATTGTATTTAAAATAAGAATATTGCAACTTACCGTTTGTTGTGGTATTTCCAGGTGTATTAAAAACTTATATAAACTGTGATCTTATTGAAAAAACAACGATAATATTACTTTTTTTAAAAGTTCTTTAAGCTGTTTTAAAATGTACTTTTCAACCACTATTTTCAATTTAATTTGACGAATTTTTGGGACCAACTTAACTCATATGTAGTACTTCCATAGTTAACTTGGTTTTTCTTCTATACATTGATAAATATTAACATAAACAAAATTAGGTAGATTCCGTGCTACAGGTACTTTGAGAATCTTCCGCAGGTTTGTCCCAATTTACCCCAGGATCCCAATTTACCCCATGTCATGGTAATTTGTGTATCCGAGCTAGGTAAATGAATATTAGCAAATTTGAACGCACCTCAAAAATTGATGAAACATGTTTTTTCCACTTTCGAGACCAAGAATTTGACAGCTGTTTTGACGGCAGCTCGTTATTGGTCCTTCGCTTCGAAATATTGACTCATTGCGAAAACCGGCCAATAACAGAATCTGAATGACAACATTCATCACGAAATTTCGGAAAAGGGAAACAAACTATAACGACAAAGAGGTGTCGGCAACACGTCGTGTACTTACTTTAAATTGTTTTCATCCTAAAAGAAGAAATACTTCTTATTACGCTTGACTCGAACACGTACTCTTATTCAATTTAGTAAATAAAGTAATCGGTAATTACTATAAAAATCGAATACGTTTAATATTCGGAATAAAATTCGACGAATCTCAACGTGAATTCGGGCGTCGACCGGTCATCCCTCCTACCCGTAACCGTCGTCGATTCCTTCGGCTACAATCGTCATTTTGTAGTTATCAGAGCCGTGCGCGGCCACGGGTATAGAACGTAGAAGAACGCGCTTTTTGGTAACTTAAACACTGTGTTGTGAGGTGTGGTGTCGGTCGGGTTGACCGTGTATATGTTGTATATAGTGTCGGATTGCTGCAGTACGGGCCGCGAGTGATCGGGCGGCACGATGGTGGACATGGATAGAAACGACCCGGAGCTCCGGTATCTGTCGGTGGATAGAAACAGCTTCAATGATCCAGCTACGCAGGCGGAATGGACGCAGAAGAGGTTAGTTTGGGTGCCTCACGAGAACCAAGGATTCGTAGCGGCCGGAATCAAAGGAGAGCGAGGAGATGAAGTTGAAGTGGAGATAGCCGAGTCAGGAAAGCGGATGTTGGTGCCCATAGATGATATCCAGAAAATGAATCCACCAAAGTTCGATAAAGTGGAGGATATGGCTGAACTGACCTGCTTAAACGAGGCTTCTGTTCTGCACAACATAAAAGACAGATACTATTCTGGACTCATTTATGTAAGTACTAAAAAATTAAATTTATTTCAATGATAATATTTATATAACTTTGACATGATGCGGATAAATATTCTAATAGGATCTCCCATTATCTTAAAATGAAGCCAAATACCGAAACCAAATTACTTGACATTTAGTTCACTTGAAGCCTACAACGTTACAGCTGTTGTAAAAAATTTAAATTATTACATATCAAAAAAATGGTAAATGATAAAGTTAATTTAGTATGCTTTATCTAGGTCATGATGAGTCATAATCAAATCATTAATAATAAGTCACTGAAGTGTACAGTCATTCTATAAATTACTTTCCTTTTTTTTTTGTAATTTTTTCTTAATATATTTTTTTTATTCAGAAAAACAATTTAATAAGAGTTAATATAAATTAAGATTACAATATTCCTAACCTATAAATAAACCAATTTTAGTTTCACATACAGTCGATATAATATACTAATTATGCATTCTGTAATAAAGTCATTATGAAAATAAAATGGGGATGCTATTAAAAAATGCAATAACAAATTACTATTAGTCATTTATTATGCCACTAGCGACCCGCCCTCGCTTCGCTTCGGAAACATTAAAACACACATGAAACAAAAAAAAAAAAAAATAATTAAAAAAAGTAGCCTATGTTCATCAGGGACAATGTCGGCTTCTAATGGAAAAATAATTTTTCAAATCGGTCCAGTAGTTTCGGAGCCTATTCGAAACAAACAAACAAACAAATCTTTCCTCTTTATAATATTAGTATAGATAAATACTTGTTCATTATCATTAGTAATTTCAAGTGTGAAGAACTTGTAAATCAAACTGAAGGTAGCTCACATTTGCCTGAAAAGTATCACCTTTGCTACCAGATTCTATGTTGTGCAATGAACAAAAAAAAACCCTTACCTTTCCACAATAGCTTCAATTGAGCTTGAAAATTTTAATCTCAAGGAAATCTTAAATTTTTATAACTCATTTTAAGATAAAATACTGGTTGAGGTAAAACTAAGTCACCCATATATTACTATTAGAGAATGTCAATGCTCTAATAGTACCAATTATGTTGCATTGAAAGAAAAACAAAACTATTGTCAAAATGTATTCTTTTTGTCAAACAATTAAGAAATTGCACCTTAAAAATTTTTAAGTAACCACACAACATTAAATGCCACAATCATGATTGTGTGTCGACTCATCCTTAAAGTGTATCACATATTTTATCTTATCACACAACTCATGTTGTTATATTTTTTCTTACAATCCTTATGTGTATGTTTATTTCTAATTCTTAGTAATAACACTACTTACAGTATTTTCTGAGGATTTTGAGAGTAGTACGCCTGATTAGAATTAAAAATACTTAAGCGGTATAAAAATCTATCTATTAACAAAAACTGTAGAGAATATCTAAAATTATGAAAACATTTTGAGAAAATCAAAATTGGATGCTAGGGCATGTTATGAACATAAAGAGGTACCACCAATTTCTTTGATTGTAACAGAAAACATTATGAGTTTTGAAATGTGGTACAGCGGTTGATAAATATATATATGTAAGATTTTAACATCTTAGGAGAATGGTGGCACATTGTGGTTGAATACAATATAGACTAAATTCAACAGCCCAAGAAATAATGGCAATAATAATAATCCCAAGGAATACTACTACAGGACTCTCTACTACTCTTTGTTGACCGGTAGAAAATGCTTCAGCCGGCCACTGTATTTTTCTTCACAAAATTATATAAATAATGATTAAGATCTTCATTTTAAAATCAAGTCTTAAACTGTAACCAAAATACAGATAGCATAGCTTTGTATTAGTCTCAGAATACCATTATAAACTCTTAAAGATCTTGGCTATATGGCGACAGCATAAGGTTACAGAATCACAAGACTATAAAGTTAATGGTAATTATATCTTTGGAAATACGGGAATAAGCCAGGCTATAATATATATACAGCTCTAAAAATAGAATAAAATAAACCAAAAGCCAAGCAGATTAGTTAAGTTTTTGAAGATGACGTATGTGAACAAGATAATACAACTGACCATCCGATGCTAAGCTATGAATGTTTCTTTTTTGGTCAATTTCAATGGCATTAGTATTTTACCCACACAATTTTCGAAAACAAAATACTGAGAGGTTCAGATTGGATACAGAGAAGAGCGTTCTCCCTCTCACTCCATGTCGCCTGCTTATGTAGTATGCTGCACTCGCAGAAGTCGAGAATAGCCCTCCACGATTCGTCGCAGATAAGCATCGCAATCAGGAGACTTGACAGAGATAAGTCGCATCCGTAGTGTTGGTGCTTTATCGGGTCTGAGCTGATCCAAGAGCTGCTGCTAGTTTCTGAAGCATTCATACACGAGCAGCACCTGCACTACTGCACTGGACTCAGTAGTCTTATAACACAAGAGTCAACCTGTTTATTAACAGCAGAGATTAACTGTTAACTAGTGGTAGGACCTCTTGTGAGTCCGCGCGGGTAGGTACCACCTCCCTGCCTATTTCTGCCGTGAAGCAGTAATGCGTTTCGGTTTGAAGGGTGGGGCAGCCGTTGTAACTATATTGACATATTAGAACTTATATCTCAAGGTGGCATTTACATTGTAGATGTCCATGAGCTTCATTAACCACTGGGTCTGCGGAGGGATTTCGGTTCCCTCTGTATTTTGTACCGCATGTTTCATGGGGAGTGTTCTGAGGAATTGTTCGAGATGATACCAACGTCTCGTTTTTACCATAGCACCGCCCGCCACCGGAGTAGAGTTCATCCATACTACCTGGAGCCACTGCGGTCATCCACAGTGCGTTTCCAGATATCTTTTTTGCCACGTACCATCCGGCTATGGAATGAGCTCCCCTCCACGGTGTTTCCCGAGCGCTATGACATGTCCTTCTTCAAACGAGGCTTGTGGAGAGTATTAAGCGGTAGGCAGCGGCTTGGCTCTGCCCCAGGCATTGCTGAAGTCCATGGGCGACGGTAACCACTCACCATCAGGTGGGCCGTATGCTCGTCTGCCTAGAAAGGCAATAAAAAAAAAAAAAAGGTGGGCTGTGAGCTCGTCCAACCATCTAAGCAATAAAAAAAAATTAAAAAAAAAGTGAATACCTACCTAAGGTTTGTAACATTGCGATAATATCGTATAGAATTTAACCATAGTATTACCAATGCTGACCGGCCATCGACAGCGATCATCAGGTTCCCCGCTAATGGTGCTCTCTATTGTTATGTTAATGAAAGGATTTCATGCGTCATTCTGAACTTACATAGATTAATACGTTGCCTTACCTATGTACGGACTTTGATTGTCGATTTTGCGGTCATTTTTTTTGGGTGAGTGAGGTTTCACCTTTGTGTCAGAGACCCAGGATGCACAGGCGAACTCCAGCGCTCGAGTAGGATCGGCGGGTTTGCTAAAAACTGCTCGAGCACTCCAGTGGAAACCGGATAGCCCAAACGCGGCTGCTTCGCAAGCGCATCTACCACTTTTCACCTAATTACGAGTTATATCCTGCAAATCGAAAAGCATCGCTGCTTTCTTGTAGGAATATACTCAAAACTACTGATAAGTACTAGTAAGTAATACTAAAGCACACGGGCACAACAGTCCGAAAACCTAAAAAATACCTACCTAAAAGACCCTACTTTCGAGCAAAGTACTCCGTACCAAACTGGTATACAATAGAATCGATATTTTTGTTGTAATAGTATTATGTGCGTGAGCAAAAGGCTAACGATGTATCCGTACATTTAATAGGTTCGTCGAAATAATAAACCGTGCGTCGCATATGGCCTTACAATGTATACTTTCGTGGACTACGAAATGGCATTCGACAGTGTTGAACTCACTCATAGTGTTGTACAAACCGGCAACTCAATGTTTGGCATGAATCTATAAGATCGAATCCGGGAAGATAGTAGCCAGATCTGAAATGGAGTTGGTCTGAACAATTAGCAAGACGAAACCAGAACAGATGTAGTAGGATGGAATGATGGCTGAGATTAAGTTGTAGTTGACGTGGTGAGAATGGCGGGCGATCGAACATGATGGCATAAAAAATACTGGTGGTATTTTACTAGTGGTAGGATATCTTGTGAGTCCGCACGGTTAGGCACCACCACCCTGCCTATTTCTGCAGCGAAACAGTAATGCGTTTCGGTTTGAAGGGGGGGCAGCCACTTGTACACTTGTACTGTAAAAAATGAGACCTTAGAACTTATGTCTCGAGGTGGTTAGCGGCATTTAAGTTGTAGATGTCTATAGGCTCCGGTTACCACTTTAACACCAGGTCGTCCTACCATAAAGTTTATAAAAAAATACAAAAAGGCTCAAGATGATGATGAATGTATACTTGTAATATATATGCATTTATTCTTTCTTTTTATTAATAACTTTTTATTGATAAATAGACGTTCGTAACTGTAGACTGCGACATTTACATAAGGTATAAACTGGCCGTTTCAATAAATTCTTACCGTTACCTTACTTCGATAACCTGATAAAAATATAAATAAAAATAATAAATAACAGCATGAAACGTGAGTTCGTGTCCTCGCACGATTCCTTACAAAAATAATAACAAATTACCGTTAGTTACCATTAAAAACACTTTCCCTACAACTGTACATATTTAAACCCATTTAAAAAAACATCCAATTAATATGAAATATTCAGCGAATTAACAATTATTCACCGTCGAATATTACATTGATGACATCATTGAGGTCGTGGTTGAATACACGATGTTTTCCTTAAAGCCTCAATGTACACCACCTTTGGATGGGGTCAAGCGAAACGTATTCAATCAAATTTTAATATTATTATTGTTGAAGTATTTAACATTAGACGATCCCTAAAAGGTCAAAAATCATTTTCGTGCTTGGCGAGCTTACTTAAAATGCCCCTGGTATTTCTTTCATAAACTGAGTGTAACGATGCTAGCGCCTCGCTTGGTGAATAGGGGAAACTATTACATTTCAGGGACGTCTTCTTTCAACTATTTTAATCAGCTTAGAGCGACGCAATCGATCGTGGGGTGTTGTATTATATTTTTTCTATCACCTATCAAATGATTATCTAGGTATCTTTGGGGGTCAGCAATTCCAGTCGACGCCATATATCACAGATGTCTTGAATCATTACTTCGACTTAGGAAAAACTTGTCAATGGTGACGTGAATGAAAAAATAGAAAATTGAAATTTCCTAAAGATATCAGTAATAAGTGTAAGAACCGTGATCGCAATGGTTTTGTTCTCTTCGGATCTTCTCAGCGGGCTGCTATTCCGATCCGGTAGTAGATTCATTCGCGAAGCAATTGCTCTTGAGTTGTTATGTCTCCTTCGGAGGCGCTCGGGCAATTGTTAGCAAATCCCACCCCCCCTGGCTGAGCCTATGCTCGCCCACCTGTCTTGGTGAAACTGGAAAGGCCTCCGGGCCACCAGTACTCTTTCAATCATAAAAAAGGTTTTGTTCTACTCGAAACCCTTAGAAAACACTTCATCATTACCTATTTACCGCACATATTGCCAAGTACATTCGCCATGATGGTTTTCGCTAGATGCCCATGATAAGATCCACTTATAAAGAAAACTTTTCAAACAAGTCATTGGTTGAACTTAAACTATCGTTTAGAAAATAGATTATCCTTGACCCGAACGTCTGTGGATCATTTTAGAAATATATTCCTTCTTTTTTTAAACATTTCATAGACTTTTCAGGAACCGTAAGCCTATTGAACTGGTCAGCGTAATTTGGTGATTTGTTTTAGTAAGAACTTGCAATTCGTTAAGGTGGGTCGTTGTACCGTCTGCCCTTAGTCATAATATCAAATTAAATCAGGTCTAACCTTTTTTATATGAAAGTATTTTATAAGTTTGTGCGAGTTAACTGTTTCTTTCCCGCTTAACCTCGTCCATTTAAGCATGCCTATCTTCACTCGTTCATGTTTACAACAATGGTGTGCTCAGGTCGTTTGTTCGTTTTTTGGCCACGCATATTGTGAGCTGTGCTGTGCGCCTCCCCGGAGCTCGGCTGCCATTAGTGGATGTTACGTATACGTCACGTTGAAATGTTGCATTGTATTCAGGAATATTTGAGACGGTATAACGTAATCAGTAACTGCCACTCAATCAACTGTTAGCACCATATCCATGTTCAGCAGTAGACTTCTTGCAGTTGTTTGTTAGGCGATAACGAACATTCTCTGAGGGATTGTTCGAGATGATACCAACGTCTCGTTTTTACCATCGCACCGCTCGCCACCGGAGTAGAGTTCATCCATACTACCTGGAGCCGCTGCGGTCATCCACAGTGCGTTTCCAGAGGTCTTTTTTGCCACGCACCATCCGGCATGGAATGAGCTCCCCTCCAGGGTGTTTCCCGAGCGCTATGACGTGTCCTTCTTCAAAAGAGGCTTGTGGAGAGTATTAAGCGGTAGGCAGCGGCTTGGCTCTGCCCCTGGCATTGCTGAAGTGCATGGGCGACGGTAACCACTCAACACCAGACGGGCCGTATGCTCGTCTGCCTACAAGGGCAATAAAAAAAAAGAACATTTTTTAATTCCATTTGAGGCACAAACGCTGGATGGTAAGCAGTTACCGTCATTCATGGACGTCATCACACCGCCGAGCTGCTGGCTACTGTTAAACATTTGCTGATTTACTTGTATTGACGGTGCGCCATTCTATACCGCTATCCATCTTTTTATAGATATTTCAGTGAGTAGTATGTGAAAGGAGAATTAGGCGTATAATATTTAAGCCCGCAAAAGGCGGCTAATTCTTTAGTTTACTTCGTGAATTGTAATTTTCATGGCAATACGTAGCATAGCTAATAACGTGTTATATATATAAATCTGGTAGTGTGGTAAATAAACGGTGCACCATTTTAGGAACTTACAAGAATGTTTTTTTTTTATTGCCCTTGTAGGCAGACGAGCATACGGCCCACCTGATGTTGAGTGGTTACCGTCGCCCATGGACTTCAGCAATGCCAGGGGCAGAGCCAAGCCGCTGCCTACCGCTTAATACTCTCCACATGTATCCTCCAATGTACATATGTACTTAGAATTTGTGAAGTATTTAAAGACTGTTGACCTCAGTGAGGGATTCGGGCGCCGGATTTGTGACTCTTATCGAGGATTATGAGCTAAGTGACGTTGTTCATAAGACTCGAAGTAAATCCACTTAGCTGTTCCTAACTTTGCTTTTTGCATCACAGACTGTTGGCTTGCCATGAATAAAAACGGATTTAATTGATAATTAGACTTAACATGAAATTTTACGTTACGCCCTCCAAACAAAAAAGAACCAGTTACACTGAAAATATACTTTTTTTGTTTTTTTTTATTGCCTTTGTAGGCAGACGAGCATACGGTCCACCTGATGGTGAGTGGTTACCGTCGCTCATGGACGTCAGCAATGCCAGAGGCAGAGTCAAGCCGCTGCCTACCGTTTAACACTCTCCACAAGCCTATTCAGCCAAGTTCTATTGTCAGTCAGCGGCGACAATTTGGAAAGGCCTACGTCCAACAGTGGACTGCTATAGGCTCATGGTGATGATGAACGCAATTAACGCAATAGCATTTAAATAGAAAACCGATACCCATGATTTAATAAACTGAAAACAAGGATGTGTCAGTAATATAACGTGGCTGAGGAAAAAAATATACATCGTGGTTTAATTAGTGTATTTAAACGAAAATTTAATTTGTATTTGCAACCTACGATTATACCATGTACTATATACATATACATATATTTCCTTAAACATTGCAGCTATAATTATTTATTTTTGTAAACTGTGTCGTGTATTTAACACTTTTGTTCAAACGGTACACAAGTTATGTTATTCAATAAATATCATGATACATGTTTAATGATTTCAGGCTCTTCGATTCTCTTCTCTCTTTTCTTCTTGCTCCTACTGTTCTCTGTCTTAACTGTTAATAAAGTATAGAAAAAAATGCTGCAGAGTTAAATTAATTTAATTTTCTTGATTAAACATAGGCTAATTGTACCAGGCTAGCATAAATCTGAGCAGATTGATTATATATGTAATCGTGTGTACGTAAGAAACCGACCAATTGTTGTGGACGTCCGTTATCGTTATTAGTTTAAACGCAGAAGTATTGTTGAAAGTTGTCCGGTTTAATTCGAACGTTTGGCCGAAGCGGTTGTGCTCGAGATGAATGTCAAGGTGAGGCGCGCCGTCGGCCGAAACGGCCGCAGCGGGCATTGACCCGGTGCGCGGGGCGGAGGGAGGGGCCCACGCGAATAATACAGTACGTTATACCTCCACAGATGGTCTAACATCCTGGTACTTGAAACGAACGTGACTACTAGTCCTTTTCACTCTCGAATGCTTTTACAATGCGTTCTTCGGTTATTCTTATATGTATTTATGTTGCTTTTGTACAACTCGCGCAGCTAAATCTCTTCTTTAGCGTTGTCTTTTTGTCATATTGCATACAAGAAATACGGTTGCAGCGAAACCAATAAGTCATACACCCATAACTGCATTACAGTGGTTGTTTTATGGTCAATAGTCATATTGTAAGAAAATATACGACAAAACTCTTGTCTGACTATCTATCTATGCTCCAAAAATAATAATCATTATAACAAAGTATAACTGCTCACTGAAATACCAAAAGAAATAGAGATTTGCAAAACTTTTAAAGATCATAAAATTAAGTGCATTAGCTAATTTAGAGGGCAACGACCTCTAAGTTATGGGAAGTTGTAAATAATTTGCATAGATTTATTTGGAATGTGAGCTCCATTAGAAAATTTAAAGTTATTAAACTTATACAAATTTAAAAAAAAGTTTGAATATGGATGATCGAATGGGGAGCGCTGCCAGTATCCGCGGAACCTTGCCTAAAGGGAATCCCTTTAATAATCTAGTCTAGTTATTATATTATATTTTTTTAAAGGTTTTTCAGTTTTAGTTTTATTGTTATATTTTTTTTTCCTGTATGAATAAATAAAGAGGTAATTCATAGCCTACTTTACGCTAAGTGGTTACTAGATCTCATAGGCACTACAGCTTAAGTGCTGCTGACCATATTGAGACATTACTAAGTCCCAGTTGTATTAGAGTTACGGCTGTGGCACAAATGAGCAAGATGGTGAATTATACCTACCTCTACGGTCGCTCAAAATAGGCTCAGCGCAATTAGACCTCTAATATTTTATTATAATATGTGTATTTATTTTAATTATGTATTTTGTATGTTCTCTCACGATCACATTATTTCCTCTCGAGCAACCGCACGTAGGTATCTTGTTTATCTATTGATAAGCTATATTATCTTCGAAGCACGGACATGTATATGCATTAAATAACACGGGTGGCGTTATTATCAGAGATCCTGTAATTAAATTAATGCATATTCTATTTACGTCACGACAGATGCTTGTGATCAAAAAAAGTATAGATTTAACGTTTCCTTGACTGTGGCTGTAGCGAGAAATGTATGACGATTCACGTAAAATCAAATAGATTTTTTAATGAAATAGAGAGAGAGAGAGAGATAGAGAGAGAAAGAGAGAGAGAATACACTTTATTGCACACCAACACAATTTACATTTAAAAAAAACATTCCCTAAAATAGCCCTCTTTTAATTCATTATAATTTTAACTTTACCTTTGTATCATCTGGGAATGTTGGACTGTTCCCTCGCCATTTATAAACTAAACTGATACCAAAAGCAAGATGACATTCGACGCTCCTCAATATTTCCCATTGGTAAAGTCATCACGATTTTGTATCGTTTTTGCTAAAATGATAACCTTGCATGTAGCTCTTAAATTACATAGTTTCGCCACCCTTTCTGCAACCAGGATATTCAATCTACCGCATATTTTTCACCGAGCTTTGCATTAAAGTCGACGAGCTTTCAGGCCACCCCTCGCAGACGAGACTGGGGTGCGCTCAGACGTATGTAGGGCTGACGACGTTGATTAGTTTTGTGGCTTACATGGCTAGATCCAAGCCATTTTGTAGGGTTACGGGGCTTATGAATTCTAGATAACGTAAACATGAGATATGTGTAGCGCATAGCTATTGTTATCGTAATCGGTTACTCTTTGCAGAGCGGTCGTGGTCATGTGGAATCCTAGTTTATTAAAGCCTTGACAGCTGTTTTTGATAGTTCGCGAACTGCGAACTGAGGCTTGGCGCACGCACTCGTTATGTGGGGTTTTGGTAAGGATTTTCACCTGTTCAGTCCAGCGCATGGGGCCTCGTTCACGAGATCTTTTACCATTTGACCATTGACCCTACCCTGAACAACAAATTTCTCGATAGACTCTGCTGACCGTCGCGATACGTGTCCCAAAATATCGGAGAATCCTGGATTGAACTGTTAACGACAATCTTAGAGAGATATTAAGTTCTTTTAGGATCGAGACTTTGGTGCGCTGCTCAGTCCAAGATATACAGAGCACAAGATATTTGATAGATGCCTGAATTTCGCTAAAAACATTTAAAGATTAATTTGCATGGGAATAAATGCTGAACAATAAAATTCGGACCGAAAATTATATCCAATGTACGTTTCACATATGGCGTCTATTTCAAAGCCTTTCCTAGTATCCACTCGTTTCTGTACATTATTAATATCGAGTGTACAAAGAGAATGTTCTGGTTTTAATAATCATGATGTGGACTGATATGAAGAAGACTGAATGCTAGTGTATTATAATGATTGTGATTATTATTGATTTTACGTCCTCCATCTTTTTAAATGATATACACGAATTTATGTAAACTTTTAATTTTTTGTTAGTCCATTTGAAGTTCAATAGAATTTTTTTTTTCTATAACTGGAAAGGATCAGACGTGGCCCGACTGAAGCTAACAGAACCCTGGCAAGAGGAGGGATTAGTTATAGCGATTCTCCCATCCATAGAACCTCAAAAGGCAGGCACGTTTCTTTACAGAGAAATATTGTGTGGTAGGAATATGAGGGATCACAGCATTACTCAGATTGAATTAAAGGGATTTAAGTGTGGATATATTAAGGACTTAAATTTAAATATATTTGAAAAATGTACGTGTGTGTGGATACATGAAAATCAAAGCAAATTTAATGATGGATTACGCGAATTAAGTCAGAAAGAGTAATATGAGTGAGTCGATTACCGTATTATTGTACTTTCTTTGGCTTTCGCGACGTGTAGACAAAATTAAAGCTTCTTTTATGGTTTAAAACTCGTTTATTTACGATGTTTCGATTATGTCATGGTATTTGTGGTGACAGACGACTTTATTATTATATGCTGTATGCTGCACATTAATCCAATCTAAGATTAACTTTTTTGCTTTCAAAGACTTAGTAGTAGATCCAATCGTGGTTGTCGTAGACCTGAATGGTGTCGATTGTTATTGAACAATAAAACTTGCATAAGCCGAAGAACAGCGCTTTTTAAAGTTTTTCTCCAAATCCCGTTTTCGGGTGTGATCAAAAGCTTTCACGTAGAATTGTCTAAAAGTCGCGCCTACACTTTCTAAGCTTTCAGAACTGCAAAACAAAAAATGAGGCACTCCTATTTAGGGTAACAGACGCCACCCTTCCATTAATTTCTAGATTTTACGAGCCTCTGTCTAGACGTAATGAAAACATGGGGGAAGTTTACCGTTGCGACTGAGCTTACAATGTTTGATGGTGTTTTATTTTGAAGCTGCAGTATGCAGTGTTTTACGTCATATCAGCAACGGTCAGACATGCCAATAACAACTTTAGTGCATTATTAACAGCCTACAAGAAGCAATAGTCCATTTGCGCACAGTCTCTAAATTGCCACTAGTTGATCGAGCCACAACATAAGTGATAATATGTTTGTAGTTAAATAATTAATAATTTAAAATTAACACACAAATAAATTTTGTGGATTGAAACAAGGATAATTATTACACACAAATATTATACGCAAAATAACGTATTCCAATTGAAGTGGACGTTTGGCGATGATTGTTACATTGCCAACAAAACAGCACGTACATATTATGTGTTTGTAAAGCTGATTTATTTCGGGAATGATTATGATGTAATAATTATTCGCGAAATGCTGACGGTAGGTAATTTCTATTTATGCTAGCTATTGTGTGATTTTGCGTTGTCCCAATCAACAACTAATGACGTATACAAAACCAGACCTTTAGTCATTATCTGCATTGCAGCTGCTGCATCCTATTAAAATAAATAAAACATATTTAAAACAGTATTTTATCTGCATTGCAATGAAACTATTGTGTCCTTGGAAGCATTAAAGATTTTATATAATACACCTTCCATATCCAATAGTCTGAAGCTAGGATTTAGCCCAGTGTTACGTGTGCCGGAAACATGTAATACACGAGACAAGAATATATAATAAGAACATTAACATGAAATCTCCAAACGCTTGAAGGAGGTTACACGTGATGCTAAGGCTGGCTGGTACTTTGCACAGAGAGTGAGTCTGGCTGCCCAACGAGGCAACGTAGCCAGTATCTTGGGAACTATACCTTCTTCAGGCGCATTGGAAAATTTGTTCTACTGTGTGCGTTGATTTATGTTAAATTATTTTGATTTTACTGGTGGTAGGACCTCTTGTGAGTCCGCGCGGGTGGGTACCACCGCCCTGCCTGTTTCTGCCGTAAAGCAGTAATGCGTTTCGGTTTGAAGGGTGGGGCAGCCGTTGTAACTATACTGAGATCTTAGAACTTATATCTCAAGGTGGGTGGCGCATTTACATTGTAGATGTCTATGGGCTCCAGTAACCACTTAACACCAGGTGGGCTGTGAGCTCGTCCACCCATCTAAGCAATAAATTAAAAAAAAATGTTATATTGTAAAATTATAAATTTATGTAATAAAAAAACTAAAAAAAAAAGAACATTAGATATTTTTGTCTAAGATATTGACTTGTAGAGGGAATCTAACTCAGAACTTGTGGAATAGTAAACAGAGTCACCACTTGACCAACGAAGCGGTATTAACGTTGTTGACATTGATAATGATTTGGTTGAAATCTCTTACTCGCGACGAAAGCAAACTGATAAAAGCCTGTCAGAAATTAGTTTTTTTTTAGTAGATACATGAGCAAGTTCTCCCACTGAGCGTATTTTTGTTCGGTCGGCTGTGGTGTTTTTATTGCTGTAAGGAAGCAGAGTAACCCATGGTGTATCCCGGTGGTGTGCCCAAGACACCAGGTCTGACGCACAAGTAAACGAATCGACACATCATTGCGGAAATATAAGCATATTAAAAATTATTCAGCATTTAGAGAGAATGTTCTGCTGATCTCATTATCTTCCTGTATTACTCTGTGCAGACATTTTGGAAACACAATCTGTAGTCAAATCACCTGTTCTCTTCTTTCCTTTTGACTTTGAGATGATTTTATTGTCTTCTTTCCAAAACGGGAATTCCAATATTGGAATCATATAATAGTAGTTACTTATTTGCAATTTTTTTCCGATTTACCTTCCAAATATTGATAGTCGGATTGTATGTTTTAACACGACCAATGAGTACTTTCGCTGATCAAAGGCAGACCCTAAAAGTGTAGCGATTCTGCACCATAAACATCTGGAATTCAAACGACAAAAGATTAATTCATTTAATTATCTCATCGACTCTGAAGATGGTTTTAGTAATTGCAAACGTCCTTAGTTCCATGCAAATTCGTTGCGGGAGACTTGTCAAGTACCAACACTCATTTTGTTTTGGAAAATGAGTCTTAACTTCTACACAATTGGAATTATGTTTGTTCGTTTTATTTTGTGCCTGTTATCTGTGTGTTGAATTGTGTGCGAATTAATTGCAGCTTTATATTGCCCGACTGCGTCAAAGATAAAGTAGGACTATGTTTTTGCAGTGGACAGAGATTTCTATATATATTTTTTAATTTAAGTCAGCAGTTGGTGATTTGCGTTTCTAAAGTCATGTCTATTGAATCCCACAGAAAAATAATGACATAAATTTTGCTGTAGTTGCAATTGTAATGAAATAATAGTCTAGCAATTATGGACGCTATACATATTGCTACGACTTTAATTAGGTAGGACCCTGATACAAAAGAGAGCTGTTCGGATTGTCGATAATCCCATTCTTAAGGATCGTTTGGAACCTCTGGTTCTACGGAGGGACCTCGGTTCCCTCTGTATTTTGTACCGTATGTTCCATGAAGAGTGCTCTGAGGAATTATTTGAAATGATTCCATCATCTCGTTTCTACCATCCCACCACCCGCCACCGGAGTAGAGTTCATCCATACTACCTGTAGCCACTGCGTTCATCCACAGTGCGTTTCCAGAGATATTTTTTTTCACGTACCATCCGGCTTTGAAATGAGCTCCCCTCCACGGTGTTTCCCGAGCGCTATGACGTGTCCTTCTTCAAACGAGACTTGTGGAGAGTATTAAATCGTAGGCAGCGGCTTGTCTTTGCTTCCTGGTATTGCTGACGTCCATTAGCGACATCAACAGAAGCGGCATCCTCTAGAGCAGTCTAGAATCTAAATGATCTGCCCCTTTCAAGGCAAATGTAGCATAAAGTATATTGGTTGTTGTTTTATTGAAAGGTTTATGAATGCCGTATCTGTTAATTAAGAATTGTGAGCAAAACCAAGGACCTTGGTTCCTCTTAAAGCAGACGCATGATAAAGCGAAAAGGTCATATGTAAAAGATACAAAATGTACCTTATGGCTTACAGTATAAGCTCCTCAGTCCATATGGCTTGTATAAGACAGTTTTTACAGCAGCGATTTAGCGCTAATATTGTATTGTCACGAGATATTGGGTTTGCTAATTGAACAGATTTTTTTTTTATATTCGTAGAAATTGTTATCATGTTTTTAAGAATTACTGCGTCTAGTGTAAGTAGTTGGATTTCGTTTTCGTAACGAGTCTAGATATTGTTACTATACTAAATTAATAATAATGGACGTGAAAGGATTTTTATTGGCCTTTTATAGTAAACTATCGAGCAAAGAGGGCTATAGGCCACATTGCAAATGACACATAACGTCATTGAAAGCGACCAAAACTGCAGCCTAACTTGACCCATATATGGTTTTAATTGTATCCATTCGTCAAATTATTACCGAAATAAATTTCTTAGATGTTAAATTGTAAGTCCTAAGAAAATGTACTTAAGTTTAATTATAAAAAAAACAAAAAATGATTATGTCCCGTTCTATCCATAAAAGGCGGACCACGACATTCGTATTTCAAATACAAAATGTATGTTTAGCGAAATGCTGTACTAAAAATTCGTAATGAAATATGTGAATTACCGTTGTAATCCAAGCCACAATTAAATATGGTCACACATTCTGATATGTGACCATATGTAGTCACGATCTATAGAACTGACTAGCATACCGTTTGTGGATTTGTATGATGCATTAGTGAACGTTGAAAAAAACTGCACAGGTGCCTGATTACGATCTATTGTGCATATGACAACTGAAACGGAGGAAAAAGATCCGAAAAGGATAATGATTCTCGTATTCTTCCTTGCTTGGAAATGTTTCGGAGGTCCACCACCTGGTTTTATCGATTATTAAGTATTTTCAATTACCTAAATGGGCATAATATGAATTAATAAAAAACTAATCATCGTAATAAATCGCGCAAACGTATCCGAGATTATTGTAAAATATTATTTTCTTTCTACTTTATTAATAACACAGTTTCGCGTTTATTATGTTCATTTAATCGAAGCGTCCGTGGCGTAATGGGTCAGGTACCAAGCGTTATAACCCATTAAAAACCAGAGGCCTGTGAGTTACGCGTAATAATAATAAAATCTAACGTTTATATGGTACAGTTTCATGGTTATCGGAATACTATAGAGTCCTTTATCATGTCCACTATACACGCAAATCTTATATATAAAAATGAATTGCTGTTCGTTAGTCTCGCTAAAACTCGAGAACGGCTGGACCGATTTGGCTAATTTTGGTCTTGAATTATTTGTGGAAGTCCAGAGAAGGTTTAAAAGGTAGATAAATATGAAATTGCTCGGAATTAAATGAAAATAACAATTTTGTTTTTCCTTTGATGTGTCCCCCCTGTCGGACGGATTCCTTTTGTTTGTTTTAAGTTTATTTATACAAAAGTTTAGGTCTTTTATTTATCGATTGAGGCACTACGGAGTCACCTAGTCTATACTAATATATAAATCTACAGTGGTTTTTACGGATGTTCCGTTATAACTACTGAACCATGCATCCTTGAAACTTGGTATCCATGTAAAAAATACATGTACTTCATAGATAGGCTAATATTTATATGAATGTTGGACTCCCTACACCAGTTGCGGGGGCGTTCATGATGAGAATCTTTGCGGGAGTGAGAATTTTAAATGCCTAGCGAAGCGGGCGGGTACAGCTAGTCTCTAATAAAATTACTAAAAAGTCTTAAAAAAAACACCTTTTTAAAAACATATAGTGTGTGTATTTAACTAGTCTGTTTTTTATCGAACAATGAGAGAGGGTACAGCTAGTCTCTAATAAAATTACTAAAAAGTCTTAAAAAAAACACCTTTTTGAAAACATATACAGCGTGTGTATTTAACTAGTCTGTTTTTTATCGAACAATGAGAGAGGGTACAGCTAGTCTCTAATAAAATTACTAAAAAGTCTTAAAAAAAAACACCCTTTTAAAACATATACAGTGTGTGTATTTAACTGTGTAGTTTGTTTTTCATCGAACAATGCTGCACTGAAACGATTGCTTTACATAACCCTGTAGTTACCATAAACGGTGTGTCAGAACCGGCATGCAGACCTTCGTGAAGTGGGTCGGCGTGCCATCTGGTCGGCCGGGACCAGAACGAAGCAACTACACAGTTTCGTAATACTCACCGTAACGAGAATGTCGGTTTAAGCTGTTAAATACTCGTATTGTTGGCAATTTCTTTTTTTTAAATACCCTGTGCGCCCACCGTAGTGTCATACACACATTCTTGCGAGAGGTGAAAGGTTATTTGTTTTAATGGACATTTTTACAACTTTACAGGAATACCGTTTAAAGTTTAAAATTTGGAAAAATATATCGTAACAATAAAAGTTCTTTAGCTATTTGAAAGGAGTAAACTTAATTGAAGTTTTTTATTGCTTAGATGGGTGGACGAGCTTACAGCCCACTTGGTGTTAAGTGGTTACTGGAGTCCATAGACATCTACGACGTAAATGCGCCATCCACTTTGAGATATTAGCGATAGGCAGCGGCTTGGCTCTGCCCTTGGCATTGCTGAAGTCCATGGGCGACGGTAACCACTCATCATCAGGTGGGCTGTATGCTCGTCTGCCTACAAAGGCAATAAAAAAAAAAAGATATAAGTTCTAAGGTCTCATGTATAGTTACAACGGCTGCCCCACCCTTCAAACCGAAACGCATTACTGCTTCACGGCAGAAATGGGCAGGGTGGTGGTACCTAACCGCGCGGACTCACAAGAGTTCGTGCCACCAGTAAAAACATCGAACTGTTGATGCTCAAATAAAACGCACCTTTAATTTCAAAGATAAATATGGCATATTGAGCGAAATGTTGCTTAAACCAGATAGCCTTTCATTGCTCGATTAATTCTGTTCGGTAATATCTACAATGGCAGGATATTTTTTGTTCTACATTATGGTTCTGCTGCTATAGTATAGTTAGCGTCACTATTGTACGGTTAATCCACTCCTGTGTTCCTAAAGGAAGGCTTTGGAAACTAAGTAATGTTTTTTTCGAAGTCGTGTGCTAATTGTGTTTGATTGATGTCTGGCCAAAAAATAGAGTCGTCGTGGCCTTACAGGATAATGCGGCCGTGCTTAAATCTCGTAGGCAATACCATTTGAACATTTGTTCATGCGGCTTTTAACAATATAGATATAACATTATGTAACAAACGTCCAACTCAGTAATCACTGGATTGGTGGTTTATTTTACACTTTCACGGATACCAGTATCCTGTCGAAATTAATTATGGCCGCTATAACCCATATTTCTTGACCTTCTTCATACATATCTATCTCTGGTGGTAGGACCTCTTGGGAGTCCGCACGGGTAGGCACCACCACCCCGCCTACTTCCGCCGTGGAGCAGTAATGCGTTTCGGTTCGAAGGGTGGGGTAGCCGTTGTAACTATACTGAGACTTTAGAACTTATATATCAAGATGGATGGCGCATTTACGTTGTGAATGTCTATGGGCTCCAGTAACCAATTAACATCAGCTGGGCTGTGAGCTCGTTAATCAATCTAAGCAATAAAAAAAAAAACGTGAAACTAATTCCATTCCACATGCGACTACTGAACTCTTAAATCGATACGTTTCAAGGAAAAATCGAATGAATCGAATACGCCATATGTTCGTAATGACTATATCTCAGCTGCGTTAGGTTTAGACTAAATGGCTAATAGCTATGACGGTGTCACAAGAACGAATCTCTATAAACGCAATCACGAGATTAAATATCTGAATTTATAACTGAGCTACCGTAAGCGTTTTCGACGTTGTCTTCTTCAGCTTGTGATTACTCTGTTGCTGCCTTATCTGCTATAATGTTGATTTAGGTGTTGTAGGTCTCTTCATATGCACTCCATTTTAAGTTGCAAGTTATTAAGATTTTCGGTTTCTTGTCTTACGCATCAAGTCCTTACCAGCTATTTTGTCTAGGTCGTCGTTGTCAAACATTTGCTATATGCACTCTTTGGAGATCTCGGTATTTGGACTATTATATTGACTAACGTTTCTAACACCTTTCGAAACAGAACGCATTACTGGCCTATGTATACTTCTATACTAATATTATAAAGAGGAAAGATTTGTTTGTTTGTTTGTTTCGAATAGGCTCCGAAACTACTGGACCGATTTGAAAAATTCTTTTTCCATTAGAAGCCGACATTGTCCCTGATGAACATAGGCATTTTTTTTTTTTTTTTTTTTTTCGTTTCATTTGTGTTTTAATGTTTCCGAAGCGAAGCGAGGGCGGGTCGCTAGTCAAAAATAAAGTTATGTAGATATTTCTACTTTTAAAATTTCATGAAAAACGCCCTTGTGAAAAATTTATACGAAAATGAATCTAAATCTTGAGATTTTAGTGATTATAGTCGAATTTAGATCATGAAACGATCGCTACCAAATATTTATTTTCTATTTCTTAAGTACAAGAGAATATTGTCAGTGCTATATGACCTTTATAGGTAAACCTACCTACAGGGTAGCTACTGATCGTTATAATCAAGAATGTTACTAACGTAAGTATTAAAAAACTTGGATATCTCACTAATCGTATTGAGTTGTTAATGTATTCACAGTTTACGTGAATGCCATAACTAATACACAGAATACACCATCGCGATAAACAGGATGTGTAATCTTCAGGGTTTTATACGCAGAGATGAGATTATAATAATTTAATGTACTATTTGAAATTCAATAGATTAATTCTAGGGTCAGCAGACTAAAGCACATAAGTCAAAAAACTCTACTTTACAGGAATTAAAAAAAACTATTTAGAATCTTATACATTAACAAACTTAATAATGTTTATTTGAATTATATAAGTCTATAACACTAACTTATTATTAAAATTAAATATTTTAATGTAAATGTGATTATTTAATAATTAGATGACTTAAGTTATAAGGAACACAATAATAGTATGAGTTAAGTGAAAAAGATCAACAATTAAGATATATATTATAATAATATAAGTCATAAATATAAATAACAACTCAATGTTTAATTAAAATTCTTCTTCTTCATCGAGTTCTAAAATATTCGGATCAGTATTTCGTAAAGTTTCCAACGTGGGAAGACTTATGTAAAATTCATGGAAAATATCTAGTATTAAAGGGAGCAGCGAAATTAAATAATTTTTTTTCTCGATGGATATGGGTAATGGCTGTATAGATATTATATCATCAGTTTGAGCACCCCCTATGGATGATCTCCTTTTCATAGCAACTGTCTTTATAAAATTGTTACTTTCATCTAACGGTTTCATTAAACATTCTCGGCAGACAGGTTCACGTTTACCATGCACAGTAAAAAAGTATTTTTATGTCTTCATTCTAAGCTTTTGCTTTTCAGGTTCTATAGCTCGTATTCTTTGCTTAGATTTATCTTGAATTTCCATTAAAGACGTCAAGTATGCAGATCTTTTTACATATGACCCCATTTGCCAATATTCTGTAAATATGGCATGCCTATCAGCTAATGGTATACGTTCTTTACATTTCATTCTGCAAACAGGTAACTCTTTCAAATTCAAAATCATTTATTTCAACTTAGATGTCAGTGTAACACACTTGTTGAATGTCAAAATATAAATAACAATGTTATCTCTACCACCGGTTCCAAAAAAAGTCACAGTCTTGAGAAGAACCGGCGAAACAAACTCAGCAGGCTTTTTTTTTGTTTTTTCTCAAAAAAATTTTTTTTTCATACTGCGATCTGATATACATTTTCCTTTTAAAGTTTTGTATGCCTGTCCTAAGTTACGTTTTATTTTTTCTCTTTTTATAGTACGCATACTCTTTTTTGGAGACACATTAGGATTCATTGAAATTTCATCACAAGTACTTGAACTTGATGTGATTAGAAGTCTCGGTAATTCATAACATGGATCTCGTACAAAATCATCACTAGAGAAGTCAAGTACAGAATAGTATGTTAAACTACTGACTTGACCTGATGATGTAGACGGTATAGGATCGTCTACTACTAGGTTCTCTGTGTTCAAAATCGACTGTTGATTTACATTTTCTAAAAAAGGACAAGACAATTATCTATTTATAATGATATAATATTAATATAATTACGTAATTTGCAAATCATAATTTTGAAGATATGTGAAAATATGCCTTCATTGCTTTCCAAATGAGTGGATAACGCCATATCAACTAATTTCTTGCCTCTTTGAATATTTATCTTAAATAATTAAAGTACTTAAGCACTCACACACAACTAACTAACACAACTAACCAACAAACTGTGCACAATCGACAACATTAGTCAATTAAAACCACTTACCGAAGTATTGTTTACGTTATAAATATTTTTAAGTAACCACTTTCTCTAAAGAAATGTTACATTTTGATGTTCTTTATAACATAAGTCAGACTTTTTACGTTAATAACTTTGTACTTATGGTGTTCCTTAGAACATAAGTCCAGTTATGTTTTTTAGTTCGTTTGATTATATTAGGATTTGATAAGGTTGATACAGAACGCCGCTTGAATACGCCATGAAATACTTGAGTTTGATTTATGTGCTTTAGTCAGATTGTGTGTTGAGCAAAATGTAAAGCGATGATGTAATAAAAAATAAATTGAAAATTTTGACTTATGTGCTTTAGTCTGCCGACCCTAGAATTGTTCATCATCATTCTCCTGCCCTTCTCCCAGTCATCTAGGGTCAGCGCAACATATTTTCTCCTTCCGTACTCTTCTATCATATACGATTTCTTCGCTCACTCCCCTCTTACACATATAGTTTAATTTGTTGTAAATAATAAAGTTTTATTATTGCAATTAGCTTATTAAGTAAGTGCGATATAGGCGAATTGGAGAGACATATGTTCAGCAGTGAACAATGGATAGGCTGAGATGGGGATGACAATGATGATGATAATGATGATATACGCGATTATTACGACATATGTCCATGCATAAAATGATTTGATTTTAAAGCTTTTTACTAATCGTGAATATGAGGCATGGGAATTCGTAAATTAACACTAAACTTAAGTTCCAAAATAAGTTCTTGTAAGCTGAATTTTCTCGCTCGTTAATTAAAAAAAATATCGATTTGATTATTCAATGCAAACATTTCTTCCTGGAAAAGAGAAGGAAAAATAATAGAAGTAAAGAGTGAACATAATTTATTATATAAATAATTGAAGGATTGTCTTATAGTTTGATAACAGTTATCTTACAGTTACGTCTAAATGTGTAAATTTTACAAAGGTATGAGAATAGTCAACTTAAGCTGTACTGATAGGTTTACTGTTAAGAACGGCTCTTCGGGGGTCATGGGGAAGTGTGCAGTGATAACAATTGACTCGAGAGGTTAATCTGCTAATAGGCAGCAGACAATAGGTGGCCAGCAGCATGACTCTACCCTTGGCATTGCTGAAGTCCATAGACGACGGTAACCACTCACCATCAGGTGGGCCGTATGCTCGTCTGCCTACAAGGGTAATAATACAAACAAAAAAAGGTATCAATCGATATCAGTATATGATTATTAATAGTCGTCTAGATTATGATGTGAAGTCTCTTGTTTTGACTTGACTGTTTTATCTCGAGTGACTTCAAATGTCCCAATTTGATTTCTAGTTTAATATCCTCTTTAATTTCTGTCTCTGTATTATAAACGAAGACTTACCCATCCTAAGGAAGTCAAAGAGCTGGTCAACTTGCGCTTAAGATGTGTGCGTGTCATGCCTTCTATTATTAGTGGGAAATAGAAGGAATAAAAGAGTAAAGCAATTAAAATTTAAATGATTCGAATCTCGTTTGTAACTTAGTGACGTTTTTATTATTATTAATTTCTATTTTCTTTTAATCCTCAGTAATAATTAAACAAAAAAGAAAAATAATTATTAGAACATCATTAAAAAACATAGTCTTCTAATATTTTTTCTAGTAAGTATTCTTGATGCCAAATGATTTATTTTAAACTAATAATATTTTTTTTATCTTCCAGGTAAGTTACCATTGCCGTTCGATACACGAGGTTTTATAGAGAGGTATTTAGCGAGTAAATTTACTCTTTAACTCATTATTGTTATTAAGATATGGAAGCGTAAACTACAGATTCGTGGATCAATGAATCATTGGCTCGCTGATGGGTTTTTTTAAAGGTTTATTGTGCCCAATATATCTGTATGACACGTCATCTGCTTACAAATACTTTTTTTATAACGCGATATCATATGTGGTTCCTATATAATATATATGTTAGATTTTTAAACATTGTTCTTCTTGTTGTTCATTAAAGAAAAAAATCGAAACGTTCTAAACTGTTAGCAGTGTCAAATACGGTCGTTCGTCTTATGAATAGTGTTTGTTATTTTGGTAAATCAATACAGGAATATGTTAAAAAAATTCCTATTGTTCCTGTCCAAAAATGGATGGAGACGAAATAAGTACTAGTTCAAGGGTCGATCGAATATTAGGTACCAATCCTGCTTATTTCTAGCGCGATGTGATCTGGAGTGGTTACATGTGACGACTATCAGTTGCGGTAACTATTTAGAACTAAAATCATGCGCGTGTGTTCGTACGTAAAAAAAACTCGCACGAACCTAGCTGATTAGATACACAACACTGCACTGACCGGAGATAAATTAAAACTGTAACATTCATCAATGCAGTGTGTTATAATTCTCTTAAATGTGATAATAAAATTAGAAAATATAATATAATTACGATACTTATATCGTACTAGCGACCCGCCATCGCTTCGCTTCGGAAACTGTAATATATTATTTGTTTCTCCACTATTTAATTGATGTTAATATACATATAAGTCCTTCCTCTTCAATCATTCTATCTATTAAAAAAACTGCATCAAAATCCGTTGCGTAGTTTTAAAGATTTAAGCATACATAGGGACAGATATAGGGACAGAGAAAGCGACTTTGTTTTATACTATGCAGTGATACACTGTTATGATTGCCCTGTACAACTGAAATAGCTAAATGATAATAAAGATTGATTGTAAGGAACTGAAATACAATTACCGTCTGCAATATTTTCGACTTTCTCATAAAATTCAGTTTTAATTTTTATCTCCGAATGATGAATCGCAACGGCCGTAACGTTAAATTGTTCTCGTTAAGAGCAAAAGAACCGTTCACTGTGATTAATGGTCTTGTTTATTTTGTTCTCATTTTGACAATTTGATGTTAATCTCGCGAAACGTATCGTGTAACATAACATTTAATAGCGATATATAAATCTATATATTAATACGTGAAGCAAAAACTTTGTATCCCTTTTTACCAAAATTGCGCGGTCGGAGGAGTATGAAATTTCCCAACTTATAGAGAATATAGAGAAGGAGTGCAGAATATTAATATATTTTTTAAATTATTTATAATAAATACATTAAATCAGTATATATAAACATTACACACACTACATACCATGTATTTGACACACGCATGCATTCTCTTTGTTTATTGTCAAACTTTTCTTATTACTTATAGTCTGTGGTCAAATTCAGAATAGAATAATGTTTGTCTTTATTCATATTTGTCTATAGTGTAGTCTTGGCGAAATCTGTGATTAAAGAAGTATAATGCTCTTTGACAACAGAATTTCAATTAATTATAGTCGAATTTCGACCACCGGGGAACCACTAGTGTATTATAATTGTACGATAGCTCAGTATTATTGATTTTTAAAGTTTTAAAGAGATACGGACTTAACTCGAAATTTTGAAATTTTCGTTTTTCACGCAAATCGCTTCACTATTTTAAAAGTATTACAATTAATCATTATTGATGGGGTTCGAAGCCAGAGTAAATCAGCTAGTTACACAAAAAAACCATAAATATATCTGCAATAATAAAGATTTTATCAACTTTTTTCGCTTAAACGCTCCCCCTGTAAATCTACGAATTTGGAGTTAACGTAGTGTTCATTGGAGACATCGTCATGATTTCACGACTGACATTTTTAAAATGTTGCAAATACTGCGGCAACGCGTAGCGCTAGTGTCGCGCTCAGTTGATTGCGCGGGTACCCGGCATTTTGGCGGGAGATTTTCAAAATTTAATCCCCAAAATGGAACAATAATATTAAAGAATCATGTCATCTTTATATTAACGTAACCTATATAGTAACGGAAAATACGTAAATCACTTTTCGAACCATTAATTTGTTTTATCGAAATATTCATAAAACATGTCTATCTTTATTTTATTTGCTTTAGTTAATTCTTTACCGTTTGTACAATGTCCTTTGTATGTTTGTCGATTGAATTCCTTTACTTTATGTAACTCTTTATTTACTCGTGATGAGCTATTTATTGTTAAGGTTATATTTCTCATAAGTAAACTTGCGCAATGACATTAACAGTAACCGCGAAGTTAGTCGTCAAAAAAAGACGAATATCAAAAGTTAAAAATCCACACAACGGTCACCCATCTTATTATATTTTTTTATTGCTTAGATGGGTGGACGAGCTCACAGCCCATCTGGTGTTAAGTGGTTACTGGAGCCCATAGATATCTACAACGTAAATGCGCCACCCACCTTGTAATTAAGGTCTCAAGTATAGTTACACAGCACTTATCGCTGTTCTTATACATATATGTAATATGTCCGTTTGTTGAAACACTCCTTAAATTGCTAACATAGCTGTACAACGGTGCACTACTATGACACAAACGACGCTCCTACTAATAGAAAAAAAAACTTGCTAATATACATTTGATATAGGTATTCGAGAGAAAATAAATAATTTTTAAATAGACATGCTTTACAAAAACCGACTTCTAATAGAAAAAATAGACATTCCAAAACAAATTAAGTAATATACACTAAAAACAATAATCATCGAAATCGGTTGGCGTGATATTGAGTTATTCAGCTATTTGTCGCGCACGTACTTCATGCAAATTTAAGACTTATATAATATAGTTTTCACATGGATAGCATTACCAGAACTGGACTAAATCGAAATGGGACGACACGGGAAGCGTCAGCTTTCTAATAAAAAAAGAATCATCAAAATCGATTCAAAAAGTTATGAGGTAACAAGCATAAAAAAAAACATAGTCGAATTGAGAACCTCCTCCATTTTTTGAAGTCGGTTAAAAAGGCACTGAATGAGTTTTCCGTTGAATTTGAATAGTAACTTAAGCACGCAGTGTATGCTATTTGGATTGATGGATTGTCACCACATGCAAAAACGAGTCATCCTTGATGTCTGAATAAGATGTAGTCAAAGTTTCTACAAGTTATAATTTCGTGGAACTTGCCAAACAATATTTTACAACCGCCGGTCCTACACATTCAGATTTCTAATGTATATAATGAGATTCGCGAGTGAATCTATTCACAATCTTACGTCTTAGTCAATAAGAGCCAGATCATTCTGGATTAAAAACTGGCTGGGAGTAACAAGGTGCGTCAAGGACGACGCCTAGCGTTAGATCGTGGTTTGTTTGAAGTTTTAAAACAAATTAGTCTTTTGTTGTAGGGCTGACAGCACGGTGGATTTTTTGTGGTCAGAGTAGCAGCGCCCTACCAAAAGCGATAGTGTCCGTTTACCATTAAAAGGGTCGTATGCTAATTTGTCTTCGAAGGCCATAAAATCAAAGCAAATCATTACATAAAACCGGACATTTAAAATTAAATAAATACATTCATACATACATATAAATAAGCACGTATAAAAAAAAACTTCAACATTATTTAAGTTGTTGATACAGGACTTGTTGATATAGTAAACACCATTTTCATAAAAAGTATTCCTGTAATCTGAAAAAAAGCATTACCATATTTCGTAATGGTTGATGCTGCTTAGAAACGGTCCTAAACGTTTGTAGTTTCTGATTTTACTTTGAAAGTTCCAAAACTTAACGTTAACAAAATTATTTCTTGACAGCCCTGTAATAATGTCATAAGACCCCCTCTCTTCAGCTCCTCACCGTCCTCTCCGCACGAAGGTCGTCAGACGAGCACGTTCCAAGAATTTTGAATAGCGTACAAAATGATATAGAACATATAGACTTTTGGTTTTTTTTAAAAACCTACAGCCAGTTCCCTTCCCTTAGATTAGGGTTCGCTTTTTTTTCCTACCTAAGCTGAGAGCTTGAGTGGCTATATCAGCGTAACCTTAACTAGTAGGTGAGCTCACGGGGCTCAAACCTGACGACGTTGCTAACACGAACCCTAGCAAGAGCCGTGCTTCGCAGAATCTACCACCGGATCGGAAACGCGACCCACTGAGAAAATCCGGCGAGAAACTCAGTGGGCTGTGTCTGAGGATTAATTTACTCGTCGAGCCCTTCGTCGCAAGCGACGGGTTCGACGAGAACGATGACCGGTGCTTGAGGTACCTAAAATCACCCTTAATGGATCGGGAGGATCCGAAATGACGTGTTTGAGGAGACGTCGACTGCTTTCCATTCTGTCCGCAGGATCGGGAATGTGGATTCGCGTAAATACATGCTCGCCGGCAATATTCTCGTTTTATTCAAAATCTAAGCTCCATTATTTTAAATACGAGAACACAGTCGACATCGTTCGCGTTATCGCACACTAATTAAATCCACTGCACAATAATAAATATATCACACTAATTGGTTAATATATTTACAATTAAATTCTTGGGCCGTTCCTGTTTATGTTGAGTCGTGACCTGATGATAAGGGACCATAAATGATTATAAGCTTCAACGAAAACTATTTACTCAATTTAAATAATTGTGGCCTCTGAATATATAGCTGCTAGCTAGGTGCTTCTTTCTCGTTGTTCGGCGGTTTATAGAATAAAGGATAGCGATGATTAACTCTATTTTAATTGAAAATGTTTGTAGGAAACTTGGGTTTATTTTTATCTTTTTTTTTTGTTGCTTCACGGCAGAAATAGGCAGGGTGGTGGTACCTACCCGTGCGGACTCACAAGAGGTCCTACCACCAGTAATTACGCAAATTATAATTTTGCGGGTTTGATTTTTATTACACGATGTTATTCCTTCACCGTGGAAGTCAATCGTGAAAATTTGTTAAGTACGTATTTCATTAGAAAAATTGGTACCCGCCTGCGGGATTCGAACACCGGTAGGTACATCGCTAGATACGAATGCACTGGACGTCTTATCATTTAGGCCACGACGACTATATTATCTAGTCATTGTTAACTATACCCTTTTTTTAATAAAATAAAAGCTAAAACATAGACTTTAACAAACCTTAGAAAAGTTCAGTAGATCTAGAATAGAATGCTCGAAAGAATTAGAAGACAAATAACAACAAACAAAAGACAAACAACAATTTTTAAATCAACGTTCTAAGACGGCCGTCTCCACCTTTAAAAAACATTTCTATTCACAAAAAATGACTCATTATATGTATTAATACAGTTTTCTATGTTGCCTCTGTTTCAAATTTTGAATGAGTAAATTCATTTTGTCGTATAGGAAGCCGGAGGTTTTTTTAAATTATGTTAACAAAATGACCTAATAAAAGAATAAAAATTTTATAATATACGCTGTAATAGTACCAACAGTAAAATAATAAAACAATTCTTTCGTCATTGCGATCTAATCAAATAAGACTCGTTCAAAAGTAACAATAGCCAACATAATGCGGATTATAATGAATCAATCTTATGATCGGTCACACCCACTTTTAAAATGCCCTCAAGTATTTACAAAGCAACGTTGTGTCCTACTACAGGACAGGCGATAAAGTTTCAGCAATAAAATTCATAACTGTATGTATGAAGTTTTTTTTATCTATTTTATGATTCAACCAAGGCAGGTGTATTGAGTTTGACATTTCTATCGTTCGTTTGTTTTTTTAAGGGATTTTATGACCTGGTAACTAAGACTTTTAAGTCTAGTCTTATTGTAATGTATATTCTTATTTTTATGAAAAATTATAATATGGAGTAAAATGAAATGAAGATGATTAATTTGAGACATTAATCAACTGGGATGAAATTAAATTAAATGAGATGAGATGATATGGTGATGAAATATAATCTCAGTAAAATGGTGGTCATTTACTGAGATTTTTTCAGTGGACTTTTTAGAGTTTCCCGAGAAGTTACGTCCAGCCGCCAGCGGCTTTGTTTCATTTTCCCACATTTGTGCACTTTCACAGTTAATAAACCACCATTAATACACATTTAAACCTGAAGAAACACTAAATAGACAAAATAAAACAATTCACACAACTTCATTCCTCGCGTTCCCGCCAAAAAGTCTCGTTCGTTTATCGTGTTGATTAGGCAAGGGAAGTTATTTATAAACAGTACTAAGATGAGTTATGACGTTAGCTATTTTCAAAAACTTACCCAATTAATAACTCATTATATATCTTAGTTCAAAAATCAACAACGATTTCATTGTGCTCAAATTGGAACACGAAAAATGTCGTAAATCATTTATGTTAAATAAAAGAAAAACATCGTAAAGCCAGACGGGGCGCCATCGCTTGCACGCGGTCTCAAAAGCAGCGAAATCTTCGACATATATTATCTGAATGCGGCATCGCATAGCTCCGTTTTCGTGCGACAGTGGAACTCGACAACTCGCTGGAAGTTCAACGTCCCAATGAAAATGTGCGAATGTCATTGTGTCTCTACAACTACAAAAACAGGATAATAATTAACTATTATATTTAGTGCACGTTGATTTAATAATTTTATTTGTATGTTCTTCATGGGATATGAGTGTGTGTGGGAGGTATTGAGGCTATTTTTTTGGCAAAAACGAAGTGATAACGAAAAATGATTTTGTAGGGAAAACGTACAAATAATCCGACCTTTAATGTTTAACCGACTTTCAAATGGAGTAGGTTCCAAATTGGACTGTATGTGTTACCTGATAACTTAATTTATGTGAAAGGATTTTTATGTTTTTTTATTTATTTGAAAGCTGATGATACTCATGTCGTCTCATAGTTTTTCAGTTATCACTAATAATGCATGTTTGACTTGATATTATTCTCATTTTGTTGAGGTCGGTTTTCTTTTTTGTTACATATTTTGTTGTCATATTTAAAATCTTTAACTTTTAATTGTTCAAGTGTTGCTTCTATATTACATAATCAAGCTCACGTCGCGATAGAAATAGGCTTTTATGCAGGCAGGTATGGGTTCAGAATACGCCCCATAAGTTATTATGAAGATATTTTTCTAATCTACCTATTTTAATTGTATGATTCGACGCTAACATCCCGCTGTAAGAGTCGAACATTGCTTTGCTATGAAAATTATGGAAATTAAACTCTTTATCAATAGCTTTACTTTATAATTTAGCTTAACGTCATTGTCAAACCAAAATGTACCATGTGCACTTGAGATTTTTACTTTTTGACTTTTTCGTATAGTTCACAGCCCTATCTACCGTATAAAAAAAAACTGTTATGTGTTTTTACTCGTTAATTCAAAATAGTATAATAATTCAGTCCACTTTTTTTTTTTTTTTTTTCAAAATAGAGTTTTTGCTCATAGCAGGTTTTGGTTTGACAGCGACGATATAGCGTTTATAATTAAACGGTACCCACAACACAAGGTGTTGATGTTACGTATCGATTTGCTTTCTAAACGAGTTACTATGTCCAAAAAAAATCGATTACACAAGGCACTATATAGATGTAATCTGTCGTATAGGATACGTGTGTGAAACTGATTGTTACGTCGGAACAATAGTAGTAGTAAGGAAATAACCACGGTTCGATCTCGCGACAGTGACGTAAAATATGTGTAGCAGACGATTATTGTTATGTTAACCCTTTTAGTGCTGAGCTTAGTTTCATATGTTTTTCCAACACTTGCTAAAGGATTCTTGAAAAAAAAGTACCATATAAAAACTTTACCCTAAAAAAAAACTACAAAAATAAATGATAAATTCACAGCAAAATAATTTTAAATGGTTAAAGGTTATTAAAAGAGTTATAGATGCGCGCGCTAAGAAACGTCCTTACAGGTCGATATTTAATACCTATAATCAAACTACGCAAATGGTCGGTATTTCGCACTTTATACGCATTAATAGTGCGTCGATTTATCGACGGTTCGCGCTCAAAAGGTTAATAATATGACCTATGTCTTTAACGGCTTGGCGAATCATCAGTCATGAATATGCGTTCCATATTGTGTAACCAATTTGAACACTGACCCACGGTAGAACGTATTATGAGTTCGCTCGAGTAGGTACTATTATTCTGCCGCAATATGTATATTTATTCGTACCAATACTTTAATACAATTGAAAGTCGATCTTATGTCAAGGTGTGGTTGGCATTCACGTTGTCATTATAGGTGCCATTGGACCTTTGATTTGTGAGTTCGTCTGCCGATATAGAGGAATAAAATAATAATACCTTGTTTTTTTAAAAATCTAATTGACCCATTTCTTATAAGGAAAAAGCAGACTGACTTTTAAACTAACAGCCGGAGACGCAAATGAGTAAGATGGTAGATTTTAATGAGGCATGATAAAACTAGATGCGTTCCTAAAGCAATTTTAGTTTAGGCACATAGCATTTTAAGAAATATCTGTCCGATATGTTTTTCCCCATATCTCCTCAAAGCGATAGAGAAAATTTTAGAACTTATATGATCGATTAGTTACCTGCAATACGTCAGCAAAAAAAGTGTACCTACGTAAAGCATGCGCCCGTGTTTCAAGAACCAGTCGTAGTGAAAAAAAAAATTATCATCTAAATGTCACATTCAGTTGAAAGTTTTTCGTTGTTGGATTTTAAGTTTGGAAACTTAATTTTGGTTGACAATAATAATAAATAAATAAATATATATTATTATGGTACTGCATGAATCATAGTTCGACATTAGCACACATGTCGCTCGCTCACATAAATGGTTTTATATTAAAAACTGGTCGTGTAGAACGTTGCGACCGTTATTATGACTCATGGGTATGTCAATATGGCAGTAATTTGACGGTTTTTCATCATTAAGTTTTGAGCAAAATACACGCTGACTTTTAGAAATAAGGACGGGAGCTAATGTCTTTGCCAATAGTCGAGTAGCTACTAGATTTGTTAAAGCTTTTGGTTTTATGTAATTGTTATAAAAAAAATCGATAGTAGGAACACCGTCTCTATATTTTCGATGTAGTAGAATGTTTGATTAAAATCACAATAATTAACACGCAAGAAGCAGTTTCAATTTTTCTCGTAGACCTGTTAAAAATAAACCATTAAATGCTCTAAACGTTGCTCGTGCTTGCATTCTTTGTGTATTTATATATTAAACAGGAATATTATCGAAAAATAGACGTGTTTTGTCGTTTCGCGTAATTTATTATTTCCAAGCGAAAATTACTACGTGCCTTCTATGAGTATAATATTCTGAAAGCTATTAATAAACAAATGCGCACAAAATGATTAATCGTAACACATTGTAAAGCAAAACGATCGAAATAATTATTGTTTTGTTAAAAAATTTGTTAAAAACGGCTCAAGCGGAGTCAGTGTACTGTGTTTCTGCACACCGTACAGTATTAGGGATGGCAATCAGGATTTATTAAAAAAAAACTTTCAAAAGATTTCTTATTTTAGTTTAGTATTTTAAATTTTTTCGTTTTTTAGAGGGCAAGTGACTTATTTTTCCTTAAATGTAACCCTAGTTTAAAATACTGTTAATGCGAATATATTTTTTAACAGCTTCTCAAGCGACTGTGCTCTTATTCTAGGACGTCCGATGATGTACTCGCAGTCACGCGACATGCAAGATTTTTCTTGTAAATAATTATTTACCTACGTACTTTACTTTACAGTATGCCCTACTTAACGGCATGAAAAGTAGGGCATACTGCAAATCCACACGGGTACCACCATCCTACCTATTTTTCCCGTTAAGCAGTTATTCTTTCCCGTTTTACAACAATTGGGATTTCGACTTCCTGTCTCAAGGTAGATAGTTAATGACAGTCACGCTGTGTGTGTCTATGTCATGTTATGTGTATTGGATTCGATAAGCACTAACCCTACGTATGCTATGAGCTGGTCCCATCTAAGCAATAAAAAAAACCTAAAGGTGATTAATAAATAATCTTTTAATTCATTCTGGTGATCTTGTACATGAAATTGATCTAAAGTAATTAAAATATTGTATTGTTATGGGATGTGTTAAAATCCTACTGATTTTGAAATCCTACCTTTGATGAAAATAATGATTGCTGTGTAGGAAATTGTCGCTTTGTCCACGTGGAAGATAATTATATGGAAACCTATTCATCATAACGAACCGCACGCATTTGTATTCAGCTCGTCTTGATTCTGGGAATTTTATTATATTCGCGTAATTCTGTTTCTATGAATAAAATTCTTGTACGAATTAAGTTTGTGGCCGCTGTAAAGCTAGCTATTATGTTAATTGCGAGAATTCACAATCTAATTGGTTTGGTAGTTAATCGGGATAATGTTTCTAGGTGCACTTTACACGTAAATTTAACAGTGCGTATCCAGTCTCCTTGTGATCATAATAATATCGAATCACACTCGGTTCAAAAAATATTCAAAGGATTTTTAAGTCGTGTAGTTCTCTATCTCATTTTTATCATCGCACCTCCCGCCATCGGAGCAGAGTTCATCCATATTATATGGAACCGCTGCGTTCATCGACAGTGCGTTTCCATAGGTCTTTTTTGCCACGTACCATCCGGCTATGGAATGAGCTCCCCTCCACGGTGTTTCCCGAGCGCTATGACATGTCCTTCTTCAAACGAGGCTTGTGGAGAGTAATAAGCGGTAGACAGCGGCTTGGCTCTGTCCATGGGCGACGGTAACCACTCATCATCAGGTGGGCCGTATGCTCGTCTGCCTACAAGGGCAATTTTTTTTTTTTGTTTATTTGTAAAAGTTATATTTATTTCCACTATGATAGTCTCCTTGAATTTATAAATTATGAAATTTATGAGCCTAATTTTGAAGGTGATTTACCATATCAGTCACAGAAAGTCTAGGACTGGAAACTGTTTCCATAGATTTCCTTAGTAACGCTTTGAAGATGGACCAATGTCTTAAAAAGTGTACTAAAAATAAGTCAGAAACGGGCCTCAGTATAAAAAATAAATAAATGGATTATCCTAAATTAAATACAAGTCAATAGAATTAAAGTTCCTTAGGTCTTAAGACATAAGACACGTTTTAGAGTTTCTTATCGTTTTTGGCAACCCTCGTACGTTGAGCCGTTTACTTCTCGTAACGATAACAAATACGTTAGGTTTTGTGGTTCAACGCACTTGTCTGTAATCAAAACATCACAGAGCTTAGAGTTTGGACACGTACGTACGGATAAGGGGTACAGTGAAAGGGCAAGGATTACTGGTCGGTGCGCCTTACTCATGTGACACTTATTTTCGCTGCAAAAGTCTAACCTAAGGATGACGATACGTGTATCATCTGAACCTTGTTATTAATGTATATGGGCAGGCGAGTATATAGGCCCGATTTGATTGGCGTTACGAACATTTTACTAGTGGTAGGACTTCTTGTGAGTCCGCGCGGGTAGGTACCACTACCCTGCCTATTTCTGCCGTGAAGCAGTAATGCGTTTCGGTTGGAAGGGTGGGGCAGCCGTTGTAATTATACTTGAGACCTTAGAACTTATATCTCAATGTGGGTGGCGCATTTACGTTGTAGATGTCTATGGGCTCCAGTAACCACTTAACACCAGGTGGGCTGTGAGCTCGTCCACCCACATAAGCAATAAAAAAAAATTGATTTTTGGTCGAAGTCTGAATAGGAATATTGGTATCTCGCCTTCAACACGTCAGGCCGTCAGCGCAAAAGTGGCCTAAGCTTACCATAGTTAGTATGGAGTTAATGAGGTTCGAAATTTACCTTTACAATACTTCGTAGGCAAAAAAAAATACGCGCTAAAATGATGTTTACAAAGGCATCTATTATCTATGGATGAAACTAGGGATAGGTCGATTTTGCATCAATGTTTTAAATAAATTGCAGTAGGTACATTAACACGAATATGAATTGTGGGTTAGGCCACTTTTGCGCTGACAGCCTCAATTGTAAACCCCTGCGTTCAGTTTCTGAACGTAAAAATGTCAGCGAGCGACGTCCGCCATGACACCAATTCTCTTTCAAATCCAGCCGCCAAGAGCAACGCATCCATTTAGACAATTCTCTTAGACTAAGTCTTTAATTTGTCATATAAGGGTAAAATAAATATCTCAAAACAATAAATACAATCCACGCTCAATTACCCACAACGCAACACCCATGCAAGCTCACAACAGGCCCCAATCGGCATATGGGATGGGAACTATGAAGGGCGCGGGTAGTAAAGAAAGTTAAGAGGTAGGAAAGGTAAGATCACGATACTACCCCAACAAACAGTATTATCTTACAAAATCGCTATGAATTAAATACTGGAAGCAGTTATGGCACTAAATTCATTCGCCCGGACAATCTTGATGGTCTTCAGATCTTTAGAATTTCAGAAATTAGTTCCTGATGTTAATACCATCACAACCGACGCTGGTAATGCTATGTAATTGGTTAATACAATTTATAAAATATTAGTATTTTATAAATTGTATTTGGCAGCCTCGCGAGTCGCGGGACATGACTTGACTTAAATAAAAACATTACTTAGAACACAGCAAGCACATTATACACCTTAAATGGAAACCGCAGTTTTCGCCTTAAACAGTGGATTTTATTTCATATATAAAAATAATTATCGTTAAAATTGAAACCAGGTCACGGATCACGTTTATAAATATACGTACCTACGTACGTACGTACAGCGAGTAGGTAGGTACAAGCGAATTACATAGCTGACAACGTACATCGTCGAAGCTTACGTTTTTGTTTGCGCAATTATTATTGATCTTTCGAAGAATCATACTGAAGAATCGGAATTTCGATTAATCGTGAATTTTAATTTTGAGTAACGTGTTTTTACCCGATTAAGACTAAACTAAAGGCAGTTAATATATATGATTTGTAGATCGTTAATGCATTTTTTTAAATAAACCTGATTAGTACATGTAGCAGATTAATTAGTGCGACCTAGCTATGCCCCTGGATGCTTATGGGACTACTCTTTTTTATCGCATAGTTGTATGGGAGCATAGAGACATTTATCGAGACATCTACAGCGTAAATGCCGTCACCCATCTTGAGATATGAGTTCTAATGTTTCAGTATAGTTACAACAGCTGTCGCACTTTTCGAACCGAAACGCATTACTGCTTCACGGCTGAAATAGGCAGGGTGGTGGTACCTACCCGTGTGAACCCCCAAGAGGTCCTACCACCATAATGCGGGCTGAAAGGGCGGGCTGGTCTTCGAAAGTAATAAAAAATCGTGTGGCAGAAATTAGCAAGAATACCGCTACAGAAAACTAATCAAAAGACAAGTTTTACCCGCCGATCGTCCTGGCTATGACCCTCGGCAGCGACGAGTCCTGGAGGGCGCAACTTGAGTTTCATGAGTCCGAAGGCGGCGTCGAAACGTATCATGGCAGTCGACGTAGAGACGAGATGCAGCCTCAACGACTCCGCAAGCCGAGCGTCCTCGGGATGAGCTATGAATCTGGTTGTAGTTTTGACTGTAACCCCTCTTGCCCGGTTTCCATCTCAGACACGTCGCCCTCCGACGTCGCCCAAATCACGTAATTTCGGATCCTCCCGATCCACTAACGATGCTTTTAGGTACCTCAAGCACCGGTACCGTCCACGTCGAACCCGTCGCTTGCGACGCAGGGCTCGGCGAGTAAACTAACCCACAGACACAGCCCACTGAGTTTCACGCCGGATCTTCTCAGTAGGTCGCGTTTCCGATCCGGTGGTAGATTCTGCAAAGCACTGCTCTTACTAGAGCTAGTGTTAGCAAAACTCCGGCTTGAACCTCGTGAGCTCACATACAAGTCAAGACAAAGCTGAAATATCCTTTCGAGGCTATCTGTATAGGTAGGAAAAAAAGCGCGGCAGCATAGTTAGGAGGTTTGACAGTCGAAGAAATCTGTAAACGATCTTGACCAATAAGGCTAATTACGTTCTACTATAGAAGTGAATTTTAATTTCACTTAATAAAGACATTTCTTCATACTATTTTAATTAGGATTAAGTACCATTATGGACACATAAATATTTTAATTTTAATTACAGACCAGGGTTACCCGCTGTGATTACGTGATTACCCCGATAGTTAATATAAAAAATATACTGTCAGATCACGAAATTCCGATCCAAATTGATGACGTAATATAACAGGCCTCCGATCGTAATGATTAAGCAGAGAAAACGCTCCATTCTCTTAGTTTTCGGAATTCCACAACGATGATGTCTCCGAACGTGTTGTTGACCCAAATGTTAGTTGGTATGATTCATCAGTAGCATGCGAGTTACCTCTCTGATAATATATATGTGATAAGGCGATCACGCATGTGTGTTGACAATGAGTTCATTTATTAGATGGTAATACTCGTATGTGTGGGTTGTGTGAAGAATTCATGTTGTTTATATTTTACTGGAATTCAAATGATAGTGCATGTTTGGATGTACAATTGAAATTGTAAACAACAGCTGTGTTTTTGATGCGAGCGAAATCTTTTCTAAAAACATTCCGATGTAGATCTATGTACGATAATTATTTGTTGTTTTTTATATATAATATGGATACATATATGTATTTGAAGAAACCTGATTAAACAGGATAGCCTCAAGTAATCTTGCACTTAATTACAAAGTCCCAAAGATACATTTTACATTGCTTAATGTGGAATGGTACTTAAGACTTTTCTAGTTGCTCCCACAATCATTCTCGTGGATCGGGATAGGAGTCTCGCCCGAATCCTAGCCCTCATATTTGTTTCGGGATCCCCCCACACGACTTGGAGACCGTAGAAACCTGCAGGCTTCTTGCAGAAGATCAAACGGGTCACGGATGACCACAATCCAGTTTAAGCTTGTTCAACTTTCCATAAGAAAACCATTTGTCTCGTCCTTGGACGGAAGGCGTTGACTGATATATCAAACAGGACGTGATCATCTTCATGTCAGTCATTATCTTTATTTCTGAAGCTATTTAGTATTCTGGGAATGACTGTACTTATTTCGTCTCCTATGTATATTTCAAGTACTTGATCATAACGCAGAAGAAATTTCTAGTGAAATATCTTCGAATTGTGGTTTTTTCCGATTCTTTTCCTATTAAAGCAATATCTTTGCTTTTTTGTATCTCCATACATGAGTCATCTTGTATGTACGCACATGTAGGTGACGCATTAAGCATAGTAACAACGCATGCAGGTTTCCGAACGTATTGCTGATGAATCGATTCTATGACGCTGGCAGAGTATTTCCGGCAGGCAGATGCAAAGTTTTGGAACGTTGTGAAGTTTGTTCACGGTAACTCATTAGCTGAACACCTTAGAGATTCATTGACGTTTCAATTAATTATCTGGCACATTGATCGGTTTCGTTAGCGAAAGGAAAATTATTATTGGTTGATATCATAATGATTAATATGTTACTGTTTGCAAAAAGATTCATAAATACATCATTATCATCATTCTGCCCTTCTCCCAGTCACTTGTAGTCGGCGGAACATGTTTTCTCCTTCCATACTCCTCTATCATATACAATTTCTTCGCTCACTCGCCTCTTACACATATCATCTTTCACGTTCATAAATACATAATAATAAAAATAATCTATCTATATATTATATAAAAATGAATTGCTGTTCGTTAGTCTCGCTAAAACTCGAGAACGGCTGGACCGATTTCGTTAATTTTGGTATTGAATTATTTGTGGAAGTCCAGAGAAGGTTTAAAAGGTTTTTCCTTTGATGTGTCCCCCGTCGGGCGGATTCCTTTTGTTTGTTTTATGTTTATTTCATACAAAAGCTTAGCTCTTTTATTTATCGATTGAGGAACTACGAAGTCTACCGGGTCAGCTAGTATATAATAAAAATTACACTAAATTAAAAGTCAAAAGCTAGGTAATTAGGATTAGTACTTAAAAAAAAACTTAAAATAAAAAGTCCAACAGATTACTTAACAAGGAAATAATAAAATATCATATCTCGTTACACAATACTGTTTAAAAGCTAAAAGCCATAAAATACAAGGCACCGTTTAGTTTTAAGATAGAGAGCGAGCGTGGAGGGCAGCAAGGGCGCCGGACCGGTTCCAAGTCTGACCGGAAAATTGGCACGCGACAACACGACGCCTGTATAGCCGGAGGGTTCTAGCTACATTAGTCACGCCAGCATGCATTATTATAGACATATATGAGTATTTTAAAGATATTTTGACTTGGTAAATTAGTGCTTTTTTTTATGACTGCTGATAGCCTTGAGAGGCTATTTCAGCTTCTCCTTGACGTGTAGGTGAGCTCATAGGACTCAAACCAGGAGTTTTGCTAAGACTGGCCCTAGCAAGAGCAGTGCTTCGCTGAATCTACCACCGGATCGGAAACGCGACCCACTGAGAAGATCCGGCGAGAAACTCAGTGGGTTGTGTCTATGGGTTAATTTACTTGTCGAGCCCTTCGTCGCAAGCGACGGCTTCGGCGAAGACGGTGACCGGTGCCTATCAAAATAAGAGTTCCTCATTCGAAACGAGCCAGTGATATGTTAGTCAATGTGGGCTGATGAGTCAACAAAACAAGTTTTTTTTTTAATTTTCAAGCTAAGCAATAAACGAATTAACAAAATCAAACATAACAGTAACTATTTGGCGCCGGCATGTGGTCATGGTTCTATTTGATTATTGATTTAAATAATAATTCATGTTTGAACCGGATTCATCGATTGGTGTAAAAATGTTGAAGACGTATTCAATTGTACTATATCGAGCGGTAAAAGGCGAGCTTTAAGCGACCCTGGTGGTAGGACCTTTTGTGAGTCTGCGCGGGTAGGCACCATCACTCTGCCTATTTCTACTGTGAAGCAGTCATGCGTTTCGGTTCGAAGGGTGGGGCAACCGTTGTAACTATACTTGAGACATTAGAACTCGTATCTGAAGGTGGGTGGACCTTTTATGTCGTAGATGTTACATCTTTTTTTTTTCAAAATTTTAAACTTGAAAAGGCTCTTCTGTAAAGTTGCAAAAATGTCGCTCAAACTATATAATAGCCTTAGCCTAGGTTCACACGTCATTATCCTGCACGTTTTCTTTGTATTCGTTATTTTAACGTACACCCGGGTGTTTATACGTGTAAAAGCGAAAGTGTGAACGAGACAGAGCTATACTATGCGTCACTCCAACGTTAAAGTTCGTTCGATTTGCTTGACAAGTCCGTTGAGTATTCGTTTAAACGCGTAAGCGGTATACGGTATTAGCTCACATACAGGACAAGCAGAAGCTGAAATAGCCTCTCAAGGCTATCAGCATAGTTAGGAAACAAAAAGTGCCACTATTCACTCGATTAGACGTATACTGCAAATAAACGTCCAGGACAATGCCGTGTGAACCCAGCCTTACACACCTTGATATGATTGAATCCCAATTTGTTCCTAGTAGATTTCTAAAGTGGCCGATAATCTATCGCGCTAAACAGATTAGTTTTGATTCAAAGTTAAATATTTATGCCACACTTGTAGGGTCGTTTAAGACGGCAGGTGGCCAGTTCCCTCTCCCCACGACCTCCCCCCTCAAGTGCAATGGCCTCCGAACTTGGACACGACCCGTCTGTATCGATGGGGACCGATTTTCAATTCGGACGCTCGGTTATAACAGATTCTATGAAGTCTAGACGATGAATTTTTCAACAATTTTTTTAAACTGATATTTTAGAGTATATCAGTAATTTAGAATACAAAAGTTTCTAACGTTTTCACGTCGAATATGTAAGCTTAAAAACTTTTACGAATAAAACAAAGGAACATTTACAACTTTTTTTTGTTTAATAATTATTTTATTTACTTAATATTATTAATATTCTGATAGTTTTTGTACACAAAACTCAGGGATATGAAGTTTTGGAGTAGCAAAGTCATGTAAAGCATATATTTACTACCTTTGGTTGAAAAAAGAAAGGTCAGAAAAACTGTTAACTTAGAAGGAAAGAGATGGAATGTATACTCTTGTACCAAAACTCAAAATTTATGAGTTATGAGTTACGGATTTATGTTGCTGTATCGTCGTAACAAGACATTGATTAGTCGATACAAACGATGGAGGTATGAAGATAGGATTTAATTAATATTATTAATTGGTTGTTGGGGGGTTGATGCTTCCCGCTTCCGTATTAACCCGCGATTCCCTACAAGTAACCCCTGGGTGGTGCTAAACGGGAGCCGAAAACACAATCGGTGGTAGGACCTAGTCCGACTGGCTGGCGACCACCCACCCTCCAACTAGAGTCTGCCGCCAAATAGCCTAGCTGTGTTCCGGCATGTGGGTTGGAGAGCCAGTTCTATTCCTTTCCTTTCCTCTTCCTTGTTGGGGGTGAGTCTTGTTGATACTTGGAACATGCGGAGCAAACGTGCGCGCAAGTCCGCGGGGCGTGAGTTGCTGACGGGGGTATAGGGAGACCCAGTGAAACGGTGCCTGCCGCCGCCTGCCGGTCAGCCGGGGACCTGAACCTGGGTGTCACAACTAAACTCCGCCCCAGGAAGCTGTCCCGCCAACCGGTGTAAAATCCTGTCATGCGGTCGTCGTGCCGGAGTCGGAGACCGGAGTGGATCCCGGCGATCGTATGCAGGGTGGACTGGGGGCCCTTCCATGCCCTGCGTCAGCTTCTCGCGCAACCCCGGATCGAGTGTTCATTGTGCCCTGCGCTTTATTCAGGTATTGCCTTGATCTCAACTTTAGCATCCTACCTCTCCAAATCCTTACTCTCCAACTAAAATTAACATGAAAGTCGACAAAAGAAAAATAGTTTTTTCGGCGGATCCCCATTCCACGTTTAATGTGGATTTCAACAATGTCATGATGGATTACATCACCACCTTGAGACGGCGCAGCCTGCCTTTTTTTCCTGACTGAGACGCAGATATCTGCCCCGGGTGATACTTCGTACGTCGGATACCCCGGCTACGCATTGGAGCACACCTTCCTGCGTAAAGCCGGGGTGTGCGTGTTTATCCGGGAGGATGTCTGCTGTCGTCTGTTCGGGGCCTCGAGCAACGGGACCTGTCCCTCTTGTGGCTACGCGTGGACTATGGGGGCTGTACTCGAGTCTACGCTTGCCTGTACAGGTCTCACAGCAGTGATGCGGGGTCAGCTCTGTTTGAGCATGTACAAGAGGGGACTGCTGGCATTGCTGACGTCCATGACGGTGTCAGCGACGGTGACCGCTTACCATCAGGTGGGCCGTATGCTCGTCTGCCTACAAAGGCAATAAAATATATATATATATATAGCGAAGAAACCAAATAGTAAGAAATAGTTTTTAGAAATACAACTAAGATGACGTAATGTTTCTTAGGGTTGTACGAGGTGAATACATGAAAACGTTTTTAGGGTCACGTTTCCATGACGCGACCATGGAAATTCAATCAAATTCAATCCTGAAAATATAATTTATAATAATAATAATAAATAACTGGGAAAAAATAACGCATGGTCATCCTGCCCCATATTAGGATTGCCTGTGTAATGGGTATCAGAGGCTGACAAACATACTTATATACGTTTAAATATATACCTATATAAATAATAAACACCTAGACTCTAGACTTAATTAACTAAATAACTAAACAGGAAGTCGTTGTTCTGTAAACTGAATAAGTTGGTGTCATGAAAGCTTTGGCATTATGTTTTTTTTTTTGTTTTTTTTGAGTGCCGTAGATATTATTATGCGTAAATTTGTACATCATGAAATGTACTGAACTCTCAAAATAATGTGCTATTATTATTTCTCTAGTGAAAATCTTTTACACCCATATCTTAGACACTTGCTGAAATTTTCCTCTACTCTTACTCAGCCGAGGATTCCTCGAAATTTTACTCGAGTTTAGTGTTTTTAGTCGACCATTACATTATCCTTAACTCTACTCGAGTGGGGTAAAGTCGGGGTATTGCGTCACCATGATGTCATCAATTCGAGGAAAATTTGAATAAGCTAGCATCAAACCCATAGAGTTCTGTAGTCTATAGTCATTGTATAATGTTAAAATCAAGCTGCCATTGTCTGTTTGATATGCACATGCATTGAAAAAATAAATAAAAAATATTAATAAATTAAAACAACCATACCACATGATCCAAATGAAAGCTATAAACTAAAGATATTCTATGTAGACACAAAAGCACATTATGCACGAACATTTTTTTTTTTTTTCCTACCTATGCTGATAACCTTGAGAGGCTACATCAGCTTCTCCTTGACGTATAGGTGAGCTCACGGAGGCTTGCCCTAACAAGAGCAGTGCTTCGCAGAATCTACCACCGGATCGGAAACGCGACCCACTGAGAAGATCCGGCGAGAAACTCAGATGGCTATGTCTATGGATTAATTCACTCGTCGAGCCCTTGGTCGCAAGCGAAGGGTTTGACGAGGACGTTGACCGGTGCTTGTGGTACCTAAAAGCACCGTTAATGGAACGAACCTTAAAATTACCTGTTGCGTAAGATCTCAGAGCAATCAGCACTTGTAATATCGATGTTAAAGATAGTCCACGATTGTTTTCATTAATGTTGTTAGTCAACGAAAGCACCAGAATATGTACAACCGAATCTTTGCCAAGTTCTAAGGTTTTAGTTTTACAGTACAGTTTTTTTATATACCTATTAATATGACTATAAAAGGATTGTCAATGTAATAATTTTCATATCGCCCAGGAGTAGATTTTCGTAAACGTAAATTACATCAGATTTCACGTGTATGGTTCACAAATACCACACCTCTAATTCGTTAAAGATATCGTATGTAATTATTTTCTATTGAATGATTACATCATCAAATGATATAATATTATTATTAACGTTGCTTACTGGTCGGATTATGACAGCAACGTGTGTACGTGCGAGCCGAATAAACAGACCAGGGGCCTTGGGTACGAGCTTCCACAGTACCTACGACATATTTTCATCACTGACGAATTACTAATGTAAATATAACCAACGTGCCAAGAAAAGCGCAATCGGACGTTATTTGAGTTTTCGATTGGTTTTATCTTATTTATCATAAGGCAATCTTAGCTGATGATAAATAAGATAAACCCAAAAAAATTAAATTTCTTCCCGGCAAGGAAATTATTCCTTTTTTTTCTACCTATTCTAGTAATCTCGGGGTATTATTCTAGATTCGCTGAACTAGTAGGTCAAACCGGTCACTTGTGATGAAGGGCTTGGCGAATAAATGAACCCACAGACACAGCCCACTGAGTTTCTCGCCGGATCTTCTCAGTGGGTCGCGTTTCCCATCCGGTGGTAGATTCTGCGAAGCACTGCTCTTGCTAGGGTTCGTGTTAGCAACGTCGTCAGGTTTGAGCCCCGTAAGCTTATCTATTAGCTCGGCGAATCTAGAATAACCCCTCGAGGTCGCTAGAATAGGTAGGAGAAAAAAAAACATCAGCACTTGAAAGAAGATCTAGGACCGATATTTAATCACTGTCCACAACAATCGAATTTGTATATTAGTTCGGCACGTACCGCAGAAGCTGACTCATCGCAAAACTATAAAGATAGTGAGTGCATCACCAGCGGATGTCGAACCCGATACTGTGGAGCCTGCATCCTGATAAGTCAACGACCGGCCACAAATGAGTACCCACTCTATGCTCAAATTATCTACTGTTAATTTGAAACTATTTTTTGGTACAGAGATAAGACGGTGCTTCCTTTGATAATGAAGCGCTTTTAATATATCTAGTTGGAAGCTTTTTAGGATTAATTCAGCTTAGTAGATTGGGAGGACCTTAGTCCATTTAAGTCATTGAATCAGATTTCAAACTAAAATCCTCGTTTCACGGGACAATTGTGTCGTCTGAGATTTTCAAACGACTGGATAAATTAGTATGAAACTACACTACGATTCATCAGATCCAGTCAGATTGGATTAGCCTAAAAGATACGACACCCGATGCAATCGTACTAAGCGAAGCTGTGTTCGAATCTCGCAGGCGGGTACTAATTTTTCTAATGAAATACGTACTTTGCTGGAGCAGACCAACAGACCTCATTTCATCTTTACAGATATCTTAAGATGAGTGTCGTCATTGAGGTTCTCTGACTCTGCGGTGCCCTTGTGAGATCACCTGTTAATCTATACTTATAAACATCTAGAGGATGCAAACAGATCCGTGGTAGGATGTTTCCTTTGTATATCTTGCTTATTTCTTATTGTTAGTGAGGAAACTGCATTCCGAATCAAAGCCTGACTATACGAAAAAGCTAAGTAAGGGGGGTAAACTATATGTTTTTGTCACCGTCGTGAGGTAGTCACGTTCGAGTCAGAGTTGGATCGTTTGCCTACGTGTGCCGCTAGGGGCGCTGTTCCAACTGTATACAAATTTAAGTTAACTTTTACGCTATCGAGAACATTAAAAAACTCGCACTAACCACACTGGCCACGTGATAACCATAATGCGAACAACTGACTTCGATGTAATGTCTCCAGCTAGGCGGCAGTGGCCCGGTCCTGATGGAAACCGCATAACTTCACGTGGATGATGAGTGACCTTGTCTGTCCCATTCCCGATCCTGCGGAAAGAATAGAAAGCAGTCGACGTCGCCCCAAACACGTCATCTCGGATCCTCCCGTTCCACTAACGGTGCTTTTAGGTACCTCAAGCACCGGTCACCGTTCTCGTCGAACTCGTCGCTTGAGACGAAGGGCTCGACGAGTAAATTAACCATCAGACACAGCCCACTGAGTTTCTCGCCGGATCTTCTCAGTGGGTCGCGTTTCCGATCCGGTCGTAGATTCTGTGAAGCACGGCTCTTGCTAGGGTTCGTGTTAGCAACGTCGTCAGGTTTGAGCCCCGTGAGCTCACCTACTAGTTAAGGTTACGCTGAAATAGCCTTGAGAGGCTACCAGATTAGGTAGGGAAAAAAAAATCTATCCATCAACTGTGATTAAAAAGTCACACAAGCGCATCACAACTAAAGTATTACGTCGCGTGTGTTCCATCGCAGAAATTGCCACATCAAAAAATTCATAAAGATCATTATTACATAACCTAACGAATCGATTCACTTTAAATTCATCTCGTATCAACAGATCGAATGCGAACCATTATTGTAAATCAGCATTCGTCTTCATACACAAACACGATCGATCAACATAAATCATGACGATTTTGTTTGTTATGCCGTTTCGGGCGAAGCGTGGGCGGCATTGTTGTATCGAGCACGATGCTCCGAAGTGTATGTGTATATTTTGTTTTGGTGTAGTCTAGAAAATGGAATTCGTGAAAATGTTCCATAGGGTGCTTACGTCATAGACACGTGAGCGTTGAACTGAGCTGTGGTACACACCGAAATGTGGTTGCTAGAATATTTTAGGACGTGTGATCCTTTAAAACTAATAGTGATAGCCGGCCTAAATGCACATTGCTAAATTTATAAATAAAAAAACATTCACTTGTTGAAACGACTTGGGGTCCTACATTTCCCCCCAACGGTGTTTCCAGGGCGCTTCCCGAGTTCTTAACGGCAGGCAGCGGCTTGGCTCTGCTCCTGGCATTGCTGACGTCTATGAGTGACAGTAACCACTCACCATTAGGTGGGCCGTATGCTCCTCTGCCTACAAGGGCAATAAAAAAAAGTAATGGTGTGGCAGCAAAAACTTTTCTCAAAGTACCCACTAAATTAAGTTCCATCACAATTGGATGAATAGTTAAATGTATAGAGGACCGACATACAAAGAAAAAATTATAATACATAACATAATATGATAGAAGATTATGAACCTAAAAGGATTATTAATAAGAACTTGATTTTTTGTTGACCTATATGAAGTGAAATACCTATTTAATGTTCTTTCTAACTTGAGACATGCCAATGAAGCATCAATTTCGTTGAAATCATTTAATTTACCATTCAAATCGAAGCGCATAGTATGCGTATCATTAGACCTTAAAATGGAGTTTGAGAAGATTTATGCAAGAAAATTTGTATGCGACATAAAGATACTGTCAAACGGCTGTCTGGTGTAGTGGTAAGTGACATAGTCACTACACAAGGGGGTCGCGGGTTCGAATCCCGCCAAGGGAAGATATTTGTATGATAAATATAAATTTCTTTTCCAGGGTTATGGATGTATATTAAATATGTATGTGTATAATAAAAATCTTACATTTATTTCCGTTTTCTTATCTTCTGATTGACGACCGCACTGAAGATCCACTAGACGCAAATTAGCAATAGAGCTAATATTACCAACACGACTGAAAAATTTCGTCGTCATTAATATGTTTGAATTCTATAAGTAACCCAAACAGACATCACCAATTATAACAGAACATTACAATTGACCATATATGGTACGGTTCACAAGTCACGTATTTTGTTTAAGCGCTCGTTTCTCCATAAAAGTGTGTATGTCGGTTCTGACTCACGCGTTCTTAGAATTGTTCTCGATCAATTTTAAACTTTATCGTGTTGTAGTAAGGGTCATAATTTAATTATTATTTTTTTGCATAATATTGAAGTTTATGTGGGCGATAGATAAGGGTTGCCTCGAAGGCTGTAACCTCGTTTTTTAATTACTTTACATAAATTTATTAATCGAGTTGTTTTTATTTATAAACAAAAAGGTAGAAAGAAAAGAAATGAAATAAAAAAGCATCTACTTGCGATTCGGCTGGCAACATGAAATTTCTTTTGAAACTCTGCAAGTATAAAGTATACTTGGTATTTGTTGTACATTAGGATTAAGTAGATTTTTTTTTAAATTGAGGCTTCAGGGAATTACTTAGTCTGTTGCGTATCTCTACCCAACGTCCCATTTGCATAGGCATCCATCATCCTTCAGATAGCTTCTTGATTAAACGGCTACCCTACAATTTTGTTGTAAACCAAAGTACTTCCTTAGTAATGACCCCAGTAATTATGCTTACGAAAATTATGCGGGCTCCTTTTTAACGCGACGACGTTGTTGTTTTTTCGTGATCATGTATTTTCAATTCTCTTTTTTAGTAAAGTTCTGATGTGACGACATGAAAATTATATAGTTTCTTGGTGAGTTGCAGGTGTGTCGCCAAATCTTCTTGACTCCACTTTAAAGTCTGTATCGTTTGATTTTTCATATGTCCGACGAAGCTCCAACTGCTAACATGTAATTTTGGTTTGTGCTATACAATTCGGCAATATAGAATTCAATTGAAAGAATTTAACCGATGTCCTCGATCGGCCTTGCCTTCCGTTTGTACAGATGTGAAGTCTCACACTGGCGCCACGAGTCGAGCGTCTAAAGGAAAATATGCCCAGTAACCTCGAGGTTACTGTTTTATAGTCGACTATAAAACAGCATAAGAATAATTATAAAATAATTTAATACTCATCAACTTATATGAACGATTATTGCCACGAGCAATGAAAGCCTTCCTTCGGTATTTCTCTCCTGCTGTGACATGGCCTTTTTTCTTTTTTTTAGTGCTTTTGCAGGCAGATAAGCATACAGCCCACCTGATGGTAAGCGGTTACCGTCGCTTATGGACGTCAGCAATGTCAGGGGCACAGCCATGTTGCTGCCTACCATAGTGTATTCTCCGCAAGCCTCGTTTGCAGAAGGACATGTCATAGCGCTCGTGAAACGATCTTTTTTCCCCTCCGGGCGGAAAGTTGCAACTTTCGTCCCGCTGCGCTAAATAAAGTTTCTGCTTTCCGCCTTTGTCGGACAAAAAAAATAGTATACAGCCCTTGGGAAGGAAAATAAGAAAAGCCTCAGATCACATGTAATTGTTGGCCGATATATTTTACAAATGACACTTAAGGGGTAGGTGTGGCGATAGAAATCGACTTCATTCATTATCATTGAATAAATTAGGAGATAATTGATTTACTGCGAGCTCGAGCTAGGATGATCCGCGCTCGACGGTAAATTGAATGTGCGCTCGCTTCGTTTGTCTGTTAAAATTGTAACTTTGTGACGGTCTTATTGGTAGTTCAGTTCAACGAAAGTATTTGACATAAATAATGTCATCAACGTGGCTCGTGATTAATTCCAACAACACTACTACCGCTGTGTTCCATAATAGCAGCGTGAGTGATGTTGATACAGAGATAAGCACATCCTGATGTGGTAGGTAGAGTACGATGAAATGATGGTCTTAATCAAACTAGTATTTATATGATGCCGTAGTATATGTGCTTGTCTGTCGGTACCACCAAGATGATTAGAATATTTGTTAAATTCTAAAATTTTTAGATCAATTAAAATATTTATCACTTGAATATGTATGTACATAAGTTTGAGTTTGCAATGAACGCGATAATAATTCAGTGAATCAGGAATTAAACTTATTCTTAGTACACTAAACAATCATTTTTATTTTTCCTAGAAATATAAAATACTTTTTATTGTCTTTCTTTTTTAATAATAATGGGATAGCCAAGCTGCTGTGTTTCGTTTTTGCCATTCTTAAATAAATTTTTGAGTGGTGATCAGTAATGGAGTAATTTGGAAGTTAAAGTCCAATTGTTACTAAAATGGTGGAAATCCTTATTAGAGCAATATGGTATTTCAGCCCTTTACTAAGACTTTCAAAGCACACCCAACTCTGATCCGGGCAAACAAATACCAACCACTTCTATTTGAGTGCCAAACCATTTTACCATAGCTACTAACAAAGATACTGATTTCGATCGGAAATTGACCTATTATGACAGTAGTAGGCTGAGTACTAACCTGCGATCAAGTTCATTGTTTTATGATCCATCTAACTTAATTATGTCAGCAGAGGTCATAGACATTATAACGTCAACATCAAATACATTGCAGTGTAGCGGTGGTATTTGTAATAAAAAAAAATTATTGCTTACATGGGTGGACGATCTCACAACCCACCTGGTGTTAAGTGGTCACTGGATCCCATAGATATTTACAACGTAAATGCGCCACCCACCTTGAGATATAAGTTCTAAGGTCTCAGTATAGTTACAACGGCTGCCCCATCCTTCAAACCGAAACGCATTACTGCTTCACGGCAGAAATAGGCAGGGTGGTGGCACCTACCCGTGCGGACTCACAACAAGTCTACCACCAGTAAAAAGTCTTGCTTAAGAGGTCGATAATGGGCTAGTTCAATTTATTTTCTTTCGAACACCGTACACACCTTCCAATGTTGGTTGGTATGCGTTATATTACTGCTTTAGAATTCGTATGAAAATAGATGATAATGTGATTTGCAGGCGTCCTAAAAGACTTGGTTGGATTGTGTGAAAGGAGATATATACGTGAGAAGGGTCTGAAATGACGTACGGGACGTGTAGGTATATAGTGTGTGGTATATAGTATGGAACAAGAGGAGATTTTGCGCCTACCTCACATAGTGCGATAAGGGCAAGAAGTGGAAAACTGCTTTAGAATTCATATATTCAAATCGCAAAGAATAATTTTGCTTGTAAGCGTACTCGTTAAGTCATTAATGCGTCTAAAGATAAAATAAAAAGTAATTTCGAATAGGTATCGCAGAGTAATTGGGGTCAGAACGTGTAATGAACGCGAATTGTTTTTTTTTTTAATATTTCATTTTATAATAATGACAACGCAGCGATGATTTGTAATATTTATTTATTTTTCAATGCATGTCTTGTTCTAGTTTCGGTTCCTTGTTATGTTGATATTTTGTGATTCAAATTTGCTGATTCGTGTTTAAGATTACTTGAAAAATATCGTTTTGTTGTTATTACTAGTCTTGTTGGAGTTTCCTTTCAATCAGTCTTATTTAACATCCGAATTATTTGGGAAACAACGAAGTTTATTAACTGACTATTTTTATATAGTGATGCGTTAAATATTCAATCTCATATATTTCATTTAGATTGTCTAACCACATCGTACAACGAAGTTCACGTTCGATTTCCGAGCGAAGTCATTAGTTTTATTAGGTACTAACTGACCTGGCAGACTTCGTAGTGCCTCAATCGATCAGTAAAATACCTAAACTTTTGTATAAAATAAACCTAAAACAAACAAAAGGAATCCGTCCGACGGGGGACACATCAAAGGAAAACAAAGTTCTTATTTTTATTTATATATTATAATTCCGAGCATTTTCATATTTATTCACCTTTTAAACATTCTCTGGACCTCCACGAATAATACAAGACCAAAATTAGCCAAATCGGTCCAACCGTTCTCGTCGTTTTAGCGAGACTAATAAACAGCAATTCATTTTTACATATATAGATAGATAGATATTGTAGTCTTGTTCTTATCTTGATTCTTATATGAGTTTCTTTAGTACGTATTACTTATCGGGAAATTGTAACCTGGGGCTATTGAATGTGAAACGATAAACGTTAACTTACATATTGATTCAATAGCAAAACACACAGTAGTATTATCTGTTTGTTCTGCTCCTATTACATCGATCGTTTTGCTAATGGCCATTGGTCGATAGTGGATTGCAAAAGTCGTAATATAATACTGACGATTATCCTGAAGTATTTATACTTATTTTGTTATAGGAATCTTAGTTACCCAGTAATTCTTAAGTTAGCAGGCTGACAGATGCCACAATTAAACGTTAGCGCGACGAAGAAACCGAACTAAGAGATTAAAGTGCATAGTTCCAAATCTCCAATATAACAACTTGATGTTTAAACTTCATACGTAAAAACATAAAACCCTGCAACTTTGATGGTTTCTTATGAGGCTCTACAAAGGAATCTTGCCCGGTCAGTGAATTCCGAAAGCATGCGTTAGTCACAAGGTCTAAACGGACTTGGCAAACGTACGGGTCAAACGTCTTATGATGTGTCATGACACGTCGAGGAAAGGTTCGCTTTGAAATATTACCTGTTTCTATACTTAAGCTTTATTACCGCACATATTTTAAAATGTTTTTACATATGACGAGACCAAGGTATTGAGAAATGTGGCGATCTATAGTATAAATATGTATAATAGGTACATTCGTTATACAGTTCTAGGCACTATGAGAGAAGTTTTTTGAAACAAAGAACGTTAATACGGAATTGTTTTACCTGAAGATAAAGTTTGAGTAAGGCCTTTAAGAACCACCGCTATCAGATTGTAATTAATGTTCTGAGGGCAGATGGAACGAAGCCACTTAAAAAGTTTCTGGGGCACTGAAAGTGTTTTTTTGGCCAATAATGGACAAATAGTCTAGTAGTTGACAAGACCTACTCAGTAAATAGTGCTCGAAAGACTTATGTACACCAATGAATACTGTCATAAAATAAAATAAAAAAAACTAGAACGCATTAAAGCGCAGTCGCAAAGCATTATCAAGGCGAGCATTAGTCGTGCCCATGTACGGTATCGGATTGACATGACCAAACACGGTATGGTGACCCGTGGAAACTGTGCCGCTCTGGTCTTTTTTGTACCTTTCATAACTAGTCGCGTGACCGTTGCGACAGCCTTTACGATTTCGTGCACCGGCCTGTCGGCGACATGTGGTCCGGAGTGATAGATGATTGTTGAAGTGGCCTTATGGTCACATAAATTACTCGGGTTCGAGTTTGGTTTGTCGGTTGTTCAATATGCTTCATTGTAGTGAGGAAGTACGTTCGAGGAAGGTCGCGAATGGCAACATGTAGTGGGTCATAATCGAGTTTAAACCAATGTTTTGGGTATGACCTCATGTGTTAGGTAGTTGCGTATTTATGAAAGAATCAAACCGCAACAAACAGCTCTGCGTAGCTTGTTGCTCAAATGTCCAATCTTCATACGACTTCTATATTCAGTGTATCATTCTTCTGCCCTTCTCCCAGTAACCTGGGGTCGGCGCAACATGTTTTCTCCTTCCATACTCCTCTATCATATACCATTTCTTCGCCCACTCCCCTCTTACACATATCGTCTCTCACGCAATCCATCCCTTTTTTCTTAGATCTACCTCTTCCTCTAAAACCTTCCTCATTCGTAGTTAATAGTGTATCTCGAGTGCAATGCCATATTTTTCTGCAAACCAGATCTGAAGAGAGTCCGTAGCGATATAGACAGCGCCTTGCCCGTACACCTCTAGGGTTGATGCTGTTCACCATCTATTTGTTCAATTTTTTCATGTTTATTTTTAATGACAATCAGAAAGCCACATCAAACTAAATCATATGGCTGATTGATGACAACATCGAATTATAAAATTTCATTTTGACATTAACGGCTAACTTTACTAAAATCACAGACGTGTAAAATTTGTTTTTTTACTGATTAAAAATATATAAAAAAACATTTAGATAACTCTTTATTATGTATGTAGTTAAATATAATTTGAGTAATCTATTCACTTTGCAGAACGAAATGCGAAATTCTTATTCAAATGTCTTTATCTAAACACGGAGCCGTTTTCGCGTATCCATTATGGGTTAATTTCGTTTATTTATTTATTGTACAATTAAAGTAAAAGAAAACCTGTATTCGAACACGTTTTTATTGTTTTGATAGTGATCGAATATCCTAAGTGGAATTTGGAATTTGGAAACCGGCTTATTCCAATTATTTACTCTTGAATTATTTTATTATTAACATAGGTGTCCGCTGAGAGAGAGTGATAAGACTTCGACCGTATGTTCCAAGGTGGACGTTTATATTGTGATGTCCATGGGCTTCAGTGGTTACTGTACAAGGGGGGCAGCGAGCTGGTTTACCAATTTAGCTTAAAAAGATGACTTATCTATGGCAATTGTTGGTCGTTAATAACGGGGCACGTAAATAAATAGTAGAATGTACTGGAATATTCTCGTATCTTGCGAATATATTATTCAAACATAACCTCATGAAGTCCGCTGTCATCAGGTCGTGCGTGAAATAGCACGTGGCGTCCTGCTGATTAATTCAATGATTAGCGGCCAGTACAAAGCGAGTATGATGCATATCAATTCCACACATCACTCTACTTAGAATTATCAGTTTACGATTTCGTCTCGTCCTACATCGGATTACTGTGCGCCTTCATATTTGTTTAACTTTTGAACTCTTACGTAACGTAAACATTAGTTTAGTACTTTATACGGACGGTTGATAGTGAAGCATTTCTGTTTTATTTTTATCGCTTACATGGGTGAACGAGCTCACGGCCTTCCCGTGGTTAAGTGGTTACCGAAGCCCACGGACATATACAACGTAAATGCCACCACCCACCTTGGGATAAGGTTTAAGACACAATTGAAAAGTATAACGGCTACCCCGCCCTTTAAATTGGAAGGCATTAGTGCTTCGTGACATGAGATATAAGTTCTAAGGTCTCAGTATAGTTACACCGGCTGCCCCACCCTTCAAACCGAAACGCATTACTGCTTCACGACAGAAATAGGCAGGGTGGCAACTCTTCTCCTATCAACCTGCGAGTGTGGATTCAGCAAACGGACTTTTATTAGTTCACAATGAAAGCCACAAGTGCTTGGAAATGCACACGGAACAAAGGGCTCGCTACGAACGCCAACAGAACTAATAAGGATTTATTCTCGTCTTGATTCAAGGAAGTCATAATGACTTTCTCCGCTGCATATGTTGCGTATTAAATCAGCTAAACGAGTGTACGTTTCTGAATCACGACCCTTAGTGTTTGTCCCCTGACTGATACGAAATTATTTGTTTTTGTTTTTTTGAATTTCTTGTTCATGTTATGCCCTCCACTTTCTTTTTCCTACCTAAGCTGATACCCTGGGGGCTATATCAGCGTAACCTTAACTAGTAGGTGAACTCACGGGGCTTAAACCTGACGACGTTGCTAACACGAACCTTAGCAAGAGCCGTGCTTCGCAGAATCTACCACCGGACCGGAAACGCGACCCACTGAGAAGATCCGGCGACAAACTCAGTGGGCTGTGTCTGAGGGTTAAACCGGAGTAATGCTAACTAACACTGGCCGTAGCAAGAGCAGTGCTTCGCAGAATCTACCACCGGATGCTCTCCACAATGCTTGCTGGAATGTATGACGTGGCTCGAAACTACAATATAGGTTAGGAATTGCCCTTTGCGTTTTCGCAGTGCCAAATTATGTCCCAATTCCAAAGGGATTTGAAAAGCATGGTCAGTTGGAGGTAGCGACCTTGCTTCACATTATCAATGTCTATGAACTAAGTCATTACGATCACATGGACCATCTACCCTCAATGGCAATAATGAATTTAGATTGAATTAAGATTGTTCGGTGTCCATATAAAATAGGTAATGATGGACACCTCAGAAAGGGATCATGTTTTGGAGTGTTTGTAATGATATACCGCCCATCTCGTTTCCAAGAGTCAGCGTAGCTCATATATACTATAGTAGCATACGCTAAAACACCGAATCATCGAAGATTTCATTGAACAGTAGCTACTGAACCTTCAATCACAATCAGTGCAGATTGATCTATGCATCATGCAAAATACGACCTTCTGACCGAATTTATATTTTTTAAATCTGAGCTCAGAGTCTTTGGGGTCACACTGACCACCGGGAATATTTACAGTTAAAAAGTATTTTCTTAACTTCAACATAATTTCGTTAATTAACGTATTTTTTAGTTTCCCGAAATTTCCATAAAGAAGGTATAATTATATGTAATGCAGCATAGTCCAATCGCTCCTGACTGAAATGTTAAATCTACAATACAACAGACAAACCGTCATATGACCTTTAATATTCATTAAGTTTCATTTTATGTTTTGTTTGTAATCTGCAGTTGTGGCTTTTGTGACAAATCGTGTCTGGCATCGCTCCAATCCAAATTATGATTTCATTCATAACGGTACAGGAATTTTTGTTTCGACTGCTCGTTAGTAAAGTAGCGTGTAAACTATTGGTTAGATGTAAATAAGTGAGAAATACTATGCTCGTTTTTTTTTTTACTTTTCCGAATTTATTTATGAAATAATTACTTTTTTTTGTACCATTGTATTTTTTTTAAGTGATTTTATCGCCTGCTAACGAAGAGCTTTAGGTCAAGTCTTACTTTAATTTTAATGAAAACTTTATATGAAAAATGATATTATGAAATGAAATTAAGCTCATTAATATGAAACATGGAATGAAACGAAATGAGATGAGATGATATATGGGATGAAATATAGTCTCAGTAAAATGGTGGTCATTTACTGAGACTTTTTCAGTGGACTTTTTGGAGGAGTCCGAGAAGTTACGTTCAGCGGCTTTGTTTAATTTTCCCACATTTGTGCACTTTCACAGATACTAAAAAGTTAATAAACCACTGTTATTACACATTGAAACCTGAAGAAACACTAAATAGACAAAATAAAACATATCCCACAACTTCACTCCTCGCGTTAACGCCAAAAAGTCTACCACTGTACTTCATTGGGTATTGAAGTCCACAAACATCTTGATCTAACGTCATCTACGTAGTGACCCGACCTTACTATTATTGAAATATAAAACGCTAGCGTGCTTAGAGCGAGTTTTATAACGTTCGCGATAGCGTAAAAGTTAACTCAAATTTGTATGGAGTTGGAACGTTTGTTTACGTTTGCCGCGGGCGCTGTTCCAACAGCATCATATTTGAGTTAACTTTTACGCTATCGAGAACGATAAAAAACACGCACTGAGCACACAGTACGCTGTATTAATGATTTTTTTAAATATAGATGTCGTTTATTTAAAAATAATCATGTGGTCTAAAAATCGTTGATGAATATTAATCGGTCGTGTCGTCTCGTGTAAACCACAAAAACAATTCATTTACATTTGAGAGAACAATTTTTGATAGCATCAATAACATAAACCGCAATCGGAAAACAATTCGTTAAAGACAAGAAAGAAGTTATTAGTTTTCTAAGTTAACGCGGGTAGGTTCTGTTAACTCGCCTAACGCGGGCGCGAAGCAATCATGGGTGCCCATTTAATGAAAGGCAAAGAATTATTGAGTTTTATGTGTGCCAGAAATGCATATGAGACTATAACAAATGCACGTTCAGAACACGAATACCATGTAAATTCCATATCAACTCTGATATAGTCAATTGAACTCAGATCTCGTGCTGCGGTAGTCTGGTTCATCAACACGCCATCGTATCCTAAAATTATCTATATAATAATACGAGAAGCAAAAACTTAGTACCCCTTTTTACGAAAATTGTGCGCACGGAGGAGTGTGAAATTTCCCACACAGAATATAGAGAAGGAGTGCAGAATGCAATTTTTTTTTTAAATTGTGCATTAATAATACATTAAACCAATACAAAAACATTACACACACTACCATGTATTTGACACACACATATATACTCCTTGTTTATTGTCAAACTTTTGTTATTGCTCAAAGTATGTGGCCCAATAATTGAGAATAGGTTAATATTGTTTATCTTTAATATTATTTGTTTATAGTGTAGTCTTGGCAAAATATGTGATTATAGAAATAGGCTTTGACAATAGAATCATAATACGAGTAATGTTCAAACTTATAATTTCAATTAATTATAGTCGAATTTCGACTACTGCGGGACCACTAGTATTCGTTATATTTCATTAATTCCTGTTATTGCGTTCGAAGCGTTGGTATTCAAGAACCGGTAACGTCAAATCACTTTCTTCACGGCCATCGAGTTATCAGCGCGCCGATCGTATACCACCATATCGACGACCGCCCGTTTGATAATGTATCGGATTACTATCGTCCAGCTTTATGTCATCGATGGATGACATGAGTCCTCACGGTCGGAAGCCTGTCAGGGTGTTAACAATATTTTGATAGACTCAGAAATGAGGAGTTCAGCAGGCGAACGAGACATGGTTAATATGATTAACGAGCAGTAATGCGTTTCGGTTTGAAGGGTGGGGCAGCCGTTGTAACTATTACTTGAGACCTCATATCTCAAGGTGGGTGGCTCATTTACGTTGGGGATGTCTATGGGCTCCAGTAACCACTTAACACCGGGTGGGCTGGGAGCTCGTCCAACCATGTAAGCAATAAAAAAAAAAGGGCTAAGACTAAAAAATAAGAAGGGGAGACCACACAAGGGGAACCATGCCTCGTTCTATTGTGCAAACTATGAATTAATTAATCGTTCACACTTCGAAGATTTGTATTAAATCTATCCGTAGTAATATATTTTTAAATATATAAAAAAAAAGTATAGCACTTCTATATCTATATCTATACTAATATTATAAAGAGGAAAGATTTGTTTGTTTGTTTGTTTCGAATAGGCTCCGAAACTACTGGACCGATTTGAAAAATTCTTTTTTCATTAGAAGCCGACATTGTCCCTGATGAACATAGGCTACTTTTTTTATATTTTTTTTATCTTTATATTTTTGGTTTCATGTGTGTTTTAATGTTTCCGAAGCGAAGCGAGGGCGGGTCGCTAGTAATTTATAAAGATTTATTGCTGTATTTCACTGCCGGTTACGATATTTCGAATTCATATGAGTCGATACGATAGCTGTGAGAATTTCTGTGGCTATGAATAATGTTCACTCCGGTAGATGGATGGTATAAAAAAGATGGTAATTAATTAATTTTGGTCTTATTAATTTTATTTATTAATCTGGCTCGTCCGTTGCTTACGTGTGCTATTGTTGTAAAATTTACAATCGACGATCTGACAACGATTATTTCTAAGCATCTTTAGGATTGAAACGTTTTTGATTATTTTGAGATATCATTGAATATATACTGGTGGTAGGACCTCTTGTGAGTCCGCACGGGTAGGTACCACCACTCCGCCTATTTCTATCGTGAAGCAGTAATGCGTTTCGGTTTGAAGGGTGGTGTAGCCGTTGTAACTATACTGAGATCTTAGAACTTATATCTCAAGGTGGGTGGCGCATTTACGTTGTCTATGGGCTCCAGCAACCGCTTAACACCAGGTGGGCTGTGAGCTCATCCATCCATCTAAGCAATAAATAAATAAATGAAATTGTGTAATATGATTTTAATGTTCCTTAATGTTTTTGTTCACAGACCTACTCTGGCCTCTTCTGTGTGGTCGTCAATCCGTACAAGAAGTTGCCGATATACACGGAGAAGATCATGGAGAGATACAAAGGAATCAAGAGGCATGAAGTACCTCCACACGTTTTCGCCATCACCGACACGGCGTATCGTTCCATGCTTCAAGGTATGATGACCTTGAGCAGGATAGTTTTTTTTAAATCGCTTCAGCATTGCTAGCATCGCAAACACATATCTTGTGTTTAATATTCGAATAGATATACCTAGATTTGGCCTAGTTCTAAGTTATTAAGTTTAAGTTAGTAATTTATAAGTTAGAAACTTATTTCTTTATAATTAACTTCACGCGTATAGTTTTCTCAGTCTTATTTAATTTTCTTGTTATGTGAATAATCCCTGTCGATGGCAGTCCCTTTAATATTTAATTAATATAATATTTTATGTTATGGAGAAACGAATCTTCGGTCCAAATAAAAAAAAAACCTTTTTGATATGAGAATCCAGAGTTTCTAAATAAATACAAAGCATACGTAGTCTGTAGAAGTTCCATAAATAATACAAAAACGAAAAGTTCGTGCTGGCGATCGTCCGACACCCAACGCAGACGTCCCATAACCCATAGTCTGGTATCATCAGTGCGCGGGGCCATCAGTGAACAATTAGGCAAACGAGTCGCTCGTAAACTGGTCTGCTTATCGTTCGACTCATGGACGTAACTTGTTTCTGAACTCAAACACGGTAAAGTCATTACCGATAATATTTTAGCAGTTTGTGCGTAGGTTGTTTTTTATTCTAATTTCTTTTTATTAACCCAATATCTACAAGGGCAATAAAATAAATTATAAAAATACCCAGTTCTAGACGTTTACTGGTCTATAGAAATCACAACTTGAATGCCGCTGCCACTTTGAGGTGGGAGTCCGAATAGCACTGTATTGCGGTCGTCCTTTCCTTCAGAACGAAATGGTTCAAGGAAGAAACAGAAATGTGGTAGTACCTCTGTCTGTGCAGGTTTTGAATATGGCCTACTAGTTAAATTAGGGGATAGTTATTAGCATAAAATAATTCCGGTCGAGGGGGGTAATGGACCGAATTATGTCGGATTCAGGTACCTCTAGAGAGGAAAAAGGAGACGAGGAGGGCAAAGGTCCTCCACCTCCCCCAATCCCTCGCAGGGGACTACGCCTTGTGCCGTAATCTCACCTGCTCATATGAAAAAGGCAACTTAAGTAGCGATAGTTGCGTTTTGATAAGTATCACCTGATTGCTGGTACACCCTTTCATGTAAAGTCTTCTGAGCATTCGTAGCGCTTAATCTGATCGACGAACCTTGCAGGTTTCGAGACGTGAGGAATGCTTGTAGACGGTTTGCCAAAAAAATAAAACGTAATTGTTTTCTGTAAACGCTCCATGTGGTTATTGCAGATCGCGAAGACCAATCCATACTCTGCACCGGAGAGTCGGGCGCTGGTAAAACGGAGAACACCAAAAAGGTCATACAGTACTTAGCGTACGTCGCCGCTTCGAAACCCAAAGGATCAGGAGCGGTAAGATATTCGGAGCCTCTTTTTTTCCTTTATCATATCTCACTTGTCAGAGTGGAGCCCACTGAGTTTCTCGCCGGATCTTTTCAGTGGGTCGCGTTTCCGATCCGGTGGTAGATTCTGCGAAGCACGATTCTTGCTAGGGTTCGTGTTAGCAACGTCGTCAGGTTTGAGCCCCGTGAGCTCACCTACTAGTTAACGTTCCGCTGAAATAGCCTCTCAAGGCTATCAGCTTAGGTAGGAAAAAAAAAAGTCAGAGTGGTCGTGGTCGTTATTCAGTACCATTGCAGTGGCCAGATGTTATGCGCCTTATTATCCGAAACCTTTACGGAATGCTAGGATAGTTTTATTAGATTTAAATCCTAAATTCAAAGCCACTCGCCCCTCTGAAATGGGAACACAACAGTCTAAATTTTGAAAAGAAGCAAGATAATTTAAATTATATTTATAAGTCTATTGCTGTCGCCCTGAATAAAACAAATAGGAACAATTTCAGTTCTTACTGAATAAATCTGGGTATTAAAGTCATAACCATAGTGTTATGTGTTAACGGTCGTCTGGTGTAGTGGTAAGTGACATGGTCACTACACAAGGGGGTCGCGGGTTCGAATCCCGCCAAGGGAAGATATTTGTATGATAAATATAAATGTCTTTTCCAGGGTTATGGATGTATATTAAATATATGTATTATATTATGGTGTATAATAAAAATCTTATATTTATATCCGTTAACTGGTACCTGTAACACAAGTTCTTTACGAACTTAGCACGGGAACAGTTAACGTGGCGTGATTGTTAGTAAATATTTATTTATTATTTATTTATTTATGTTTCCTCCACCAACCTGAAGTAATTTAAACTCTGAAGCATATTAATATGGTACTATATATTTTTTTGTCAGCGGTCACACGTTTATTGGTTTGACTATCGCATAAGGGTAAGAGTATTTTTGGAGAGCAAAACAGCTAGTTTGATGATTATTGCAAAAAAAAAAAAGTTCGGTAATTAGCCAGTCTTGTTCTTAGTTATAATGTGCTCACTGGTGCTAATTAATTGTAGATCAAATTCGATTCAAAAAAGATAAAAAATACGAAACTAGAGGGTTGACAACCCTGCTAGGGATTTTAGTAGGTACCAGTATCACGCTAGTCTCCTACCCAGGACTCAGAACCGTTAATCTATTTTGCTCACTCACTACTATATAAAGCACACATTATATATGTCAAGAGTTTTATAATTAAAAAAAAAAGACGCTAGATGTAGTAACCCTGATTAAATTGTTATTCAAAAACAAATTTTCCAAACTTTTTGATATTCGCGTTTTGTATTAAGATACTTATTTATTTACTAGCTGACCCGGCAGACTTCGTAGTGCCTCAATCGATAAATAAAAGACCTAAACTTTTGTTTAAGATAAACTTAAAACAAACAAAAGGAATCCGTCCGACGGGGGACACATCAAAGGAAAAACAAAATTGTTATTTTTATTTAATTCCGAATATTTTTATATTTATCTAACCTTTTAAACCTTCTCTGGACTTCAACAAATAATTCAAGACTAAAATTAGCCAAATCGGTCAAGCCGTTTTCATGTTATGTCGTGACAACGGAAAACGGGTTTCATTTTTATATATATAGATATTTGTATTTTGTTTAAATTCCGGCAATTCTGTCTAAGAACTTCAATGTTTCGTTATATTGTATAAATAAAACTAGATGAAGTGTCTTATGTTAGATATTGTAAAGTTCTATCAGTACACCTGCACTTGGAGGTGGCATGGTATAATATTGTACAGCACGAGAATTCTTTATCAGATGAAAAATATACAAGTGAAGCGATTAAATTATCATAGCATGTATTAATTAAATAAAATAATTGTGGCTTACAGAACAAGAAATCGAAATTGTCAAACTCAATAAGCAATAAAAAAAAATATCACACGAATAAAAAAGCTAGGCTTACAAAAACAATTGTATTATATCCGATAAAAATCAAATTACAAAATATATATGTAAGATTTGGAACAGCCACAATACTACGGTAGATCGGCAGACGAATTCAAGGTCCATCTTGTCCAAATTTGGTACCGGAGCGCATAGATATTGAATTTGGCACCCACCTCGAGTCACGAGCTTCTAAATTGTTATTAAGAGAAGATCTTCCACGGAGAAGGGGTGTCTTTGCTACTTAGACTGATAATCCGAATGTTCATGCTTGGAACTTGTAAATATGTATGTAAATTTATTTATAAATAGGTTAAATTCAAAATTGTGACAAATGTGCATTTTACACAATTAAAAATCGAAACAATTATGCTATGAATCTTGAGCCAGTATATTTTTCATCCGAAAAATCTTAAAGTAATGACTTTGGGGAATCGTAAAGACTATTAAAACACTTATATGGTTTCATTATTATTTTTTTAATTACAAAATCCTGTCATATGTTTTAGAATATGTACATATTTTTCTTTCCATATATTTAAGAGTCTTGATAAAGCCGTAAAAGTGTATATTTTCTCAAAACAGATTTTAGATTAAGTTTCCTTCCTACACAGAACTAATGAATTCTTTTATTTCTCTCTTGCTGACTCTCTCCGTTGCTGACACCAGGGACCGTCGCCACAGCTGATAATAGTAAGTCAAACACGTAAATATCTCACACACGCATGGCCTGAGTAAAACGGGCGCCAAGATCAGTCAAGAGACCAAATGAAAAAAAAACCGCCTAATAGGCTTGCTTGCCTGTAATACTTTGAATATGTGATGAATATTATATGGAATTATTTTTAATTTGGGTTATAAGATTATCTTCTGTTGTGAGTAAGGCTACATATCTATGCCTATGATTGTGTGTGGATATTTCTTTGTATATATGTACCTTTTAATGGTTAATAAATAATTTAAAATACCTTATACGACTAAAACGCAATAAAAAAAATCCACACAAAAACACAGATGCAATTAGTTGTTTTGTTTGTTTATCGAAGTGAGTTTTGTCAATCGTATCTTATTTTATTTTTTCATTTCAATCGAAATCCAAATAAAATTCATCACATATTGTTTCTTGATAACTATTTCTTTACTCATAGTATGTTATATTCATATTAATGACATGCGTGTTACTATTGTACATGTGGATATATTTTGGTTTCTATAAAAGTATTTGTGTTTTCTTACAATTTTTATTGGGGATATTCACATTTTCTCGATTGTGTTTGAACGTCAGAATCATATAACGATTATATATTATATACGCTAATTACAACACAAAGTTTCAATTAGTAAATTTGATTAACATATAATTATAATCCTTTGGTGTCCAGTCTATTCTCTAGCGTCTCTCAGTGCATTTAATGTCTACAATAGCAATAGTTATGCTTCAATTAAACATTAAGTTGCTCCAGCCTTTTAAAGGATCAAAGCCAATTGTAATTTGTAAGGGCATTAACTTTAGCTGTATATGAATAAGTCTGGTAGTTCATCCATTGTCTCTATAACCCATACGAATTTAGATCGGCTTCTTCATTTTGTATCACCTAATAACAGCTTTAATTAAAATTACAACCCTTGGTTTCATGCTAACTAAATAATGTAGAGTGGACCTACATACGAGGTAAACATTGATAGCGTATGACGTCATCGTTCCAAGTCTAGTTAGTGCTTCTGTTGCATCATTTATAGTCAGTTCCAGTTCAGAATCAGTGTATCTTACTGTTTCATAATTGGAAAACTGTAGTTTATTTGTTGCGTTGCGGTAAATGAGCGCGGAGTATTTATAGATTTGGAGATATTTATTTGTCCTTATATGACAAATTAAAGACTAAATATAAAAGAAATATAAAATCGATGCGTCGCTCTTGGCGGCTGGATTTTAATGAGAAATATTGTCATGGCGGACGTCGCTCGGTGACACTTTGACGTTCAGAAATTATATATTATTACTCTCACTTTCGTACCAATAAATGATTTTGAATGAATGTTTGAAAAACCCAAAGAAAATACATACCTTTTATATAATTGGAAAGTTAAGTAACTTTAAACCCTGAATGCTTTGTGATACTTCATTTATTAACATTGGGTTGTTGTTGCTCCTTATTTTGTTTTACTCAGACGATATTGTTTTCGTACAGGGCGAGTTGGAACAGCAATTGTTGCAGGCTAATCCGATATTGGAGGCGTTCGGTAATGCGAAGACGGTCAAAAACGATAACTCATCTAGATTCGTAAGTATCGGATAAAGTTATTTGCCGTGTAAATTTTTTGGTTTTAAGCTATGATTATTGTATTGAATACATGCTTTTGTGTTATTCTATATTGGAGGTTTTAATGTGAAAATTTGTAGATTTTTAGAAGATCAAGCAATTTGAAAAAAATATAATTGTAATAGCAGACTTTGCCACACGTTGCTGAGGCCTAAGGTTTTAAAACAACGTAAGAAATCGTATTGTTGTTAATTAATAAATATTGCGACCATTAATCGAAATAAAAACCACCCTATGACCCAAGTGTTGGAATAAAACATATATTTAAAAAAATTAATTAAAATAGGTTCAGTAGTGTCCATCGCGGACAAACAACGTGACACGTAATTTACATATATTAAGATATTATTAAAACTAGCGCTAAATTTCAGGGTAAATTCATAAGGATAAACTTCGACGCGTCCGGCTTCATAGCCGGTGCCAACATCGAAACGTATCTATTAGAAAAATCGAGGGCCATAAGACAAGCGAAGGACGAGAGGACATTCCACATTTTCTATCAGCTGCTGACCGGAGCGACCCCGCAGCAGAAGGCCGAGTTCATTCTAGAAGATGCGAAAAGCTACCCGTTTTTATCTAGCGGCGCTCTACCGGTGCCCGGCATCGATGACGCGGCCGAGTACCAGGCCACCATGAAGTCAATGAACATCATGGGCATGAACAATGAGGACTTCAATTCGATATTTAGGATAGTCTCGGCGGTTCTCTTGTTCGGGTCGATGCAGTTCAAGCAGGAAAGGAATTCGGATCAAGCCACGTTGCCCGACAACACCGTGGCGCAGAAAATCGCGCATTTACTTGGTGAGTTATGATCTTTTGTCTTGTTCACTGTCTTGGCATTGACGGCTGCTCAAATGTACTCAAACGTGAAATGATTACGTACCTATATGTCGTATTAGAATATGAATGCGAGCGCGATTACTTAAACGACATTTAGTTGATACGCATTTTTGATCCATTTTATTATACTATTGATCCGTCGCTCGCAGGATGTTTCAAATTTTAAAAGTCGTTAGTTTGACTAGGCGGTGTTTATATCAATTCTGTATCGGAGGACGTCGTCGGCTTTAATGCGATATAATATTTAAAAAAAAAAAAACTCGTATGTGGCAGACATAAATTTGCTATATTCCTTGTGGTCCTATATCATTCTGTCGCGAAGCAGCATTGCCTTCTAGTTTGAACGCTTTTTTTGGGTCATTAATAAATCGTAGGACTTTCGCCTACACGTCGGGATGGTATGTGGAGTATGTCTGATATGAACATACTAAAACCCCCTGTGGCTCAACAACCCGCGTCCGATCCTCGGATAAGACAGAGCTCATTAACGATTTACTGGAGTCAGGGTGACGGAGGAACAGCATAATGAAGCTTCACTGAAAGGGGTCGTACTAGGTCCATTTTTGGATTAAAGTAGAAATTCAAAAATTTCGAAATGGGTCTCTATAATTTTAAAGGTGCGAAGTGAGACTTCGATCTCATGTCTTAAGATGGGTATTCAGACTTTAACGTAAATGGACCCCGGTAGCCACTTGACACCAAAGCTCCATTGCTTAACTAGACAAACACAAAGTACTAATGTTGTTTAAAACTTAGGGGGTTGATTGCTTCCCGCTTCCGTAGGTTTAACCCGCGATTCCCTACAAGTGACCCCTGGGTGGTGCAAAACGGGAGCCGAATACATAATCGGTGGTAGGACTTGTCCGACTGGCTGGCGACCACCCTCCAACTAGAGTCCGCCGCCAAATAGCCTAGCTGTGTTCCGGCGTGTGGGTTGGAGAGCCAGTGTTATTCCTTCCCTTTCCTCTTCCTTGTTGGGGGTGAATCTTGGCGATACCTGGAACATGCGGAGCAGACGTGCGTGTGAGCTCGCGGGACGTGATTGTTTGACGGGGGTATAGGGAGACCCAGTGAAACGGTGTTCGCCGCCGCCCGCCGGTCAGTTGGGGACCTGAACCCGGGTGTCACTACTAAACTCCGCCCCGGGAAGCTGTCCCGCCAACCGGTGTAAAATCCTGTCGTGCGGTCGTCGTGCCGGAGTCGGAGACCGGAGTGGATCCCGGCGATCGCACGCAGGGTGGACTGGGGGCCCTTCCATGCCCTGCGTCAGTCGCTCACGCAACCCGTGGTCGAGCACGTACTGTGCTCCGCGCTTTATTCAGGTATTGTCATGATTTCGCCTCGAACATCCTACCCCGCCCAATCCCACTCTCCAAATAAAAAAAAATGAAAGTTCGAAAAAGGAAAAGGGTTTTGTCGGCGACTCCCCATTCCACATTTAATGTGGATTTCAGCAATGTAAGGGGTCTACATAGTAACCTCGACGCCGTACACCACCATCTTGAGACGGCGCAGCCTGCCCTTCTTTTTCTGACGGAGACGCAGATATCTGCTCCGGATGATACTTCGTACCTTGAATACCCCGGCTACGTATTGGAGCACAACTTCCTGCGTAAAGCCGGGGTGTGTGTATTCGTCCGGGCTGATGTCTGTTGTCGCCGTCTACGAAGCCTCGAACAACGGGACCTGTCCCTCTTGTGGCTGCGCGTAGATCACGGGGGCTGTACCCGAGTCTACGCGTGCCTGTACAGGTCCCACAGCAGTGATGCAGGTTCAGCTCTGATAGAGCATGTGCAAGAGGGGACTAACCGCGTGCTTGAGCAGTACCCATCTGCGGAGGTGGTGGTTCTTGGAGACTTTAACGCTCATCACCAAGAGTGGTTGGGGTCCAGAACCACTGACCTCCCGGGTCGGGCTGCCTACGATTTCGCCTTGGCCTACGGCCTCTCCCAGCTGGTGACACAGCCCACCCGTGTCCCAGATATTGAGGGGCATGAGCCTTCTCTGTTGGACCTTCTGCTGACCACCGATCCAGCCGGATACAGTGTGGTGGTCGACGCTCCACTTGGATCGTCTGATCACTGCCTTATCCGTGCTGCCACACCACTCTCTCGTCCTAGTCGTCGAACGACGACCAGGTATCGAAGAGTTTGGCAGTATTTGTCAGCAGATTGGGATGGATTGCGTGAGTTTTACGCATCCTACCCATGGGGGCGGTTCTGCTTTTCCTCTGCTGATCCTGACGTCTGTGCGGACCGTCTTAAAGACGTGGTGCTCCAGGGGATGGAATTGTTTATTCCCTCCTCTGAAGTGCCCGTTGGGGGTCGCAGCAGACCCTGGTATAACAATGCCAGCAGGGATGCTGCACACCTCAAGCGGTCCGCATACGTGGCATGGGATGATGCTAGGAGACGTCGGGATCCTAACATCTCAGAGGAAAGGCGGAAATATAACGCCGCTTCCAGGTCCTACAAGAAGGTTATTGCCAGGGCGAAATCGGAGCACGTTGCTAGAATTGGCGAGCGACTGAAGAGCTATCCCTCTGGGAGCCGTGCTTTTTGGTCGCTCGCCAAAGCTGCAGAAGGTAACTTTTGCAGGTCTAGTCTCCCACCACTACGCAAGTCCGATGACAGTCTGGCCCATAGTGCGAAAGAGAAGGCTGACCTTCTGGTCAAACTCTTCGCCTCGAACTCGACTGTGGACGACGGGGGTGCCACACCACCGAACATCCTCCGGTGTGATAGTTCCCTGCCGGAGATCTGCTTTACACAGTGTGCAGTCAGGCGGGAACTCCGACTCCTGGACGTCCATAAGTCGAGCGGGCCAGACGGCATCCCTGCAGTGGTTCTGAAAACGTGCGCCCCTGAGCTGACGCCTGCGCTAACGCGTTTGTATCGCATCTCTTATTGCGCTAACAGGGTTCCGTCTTCATGGAAGACTGCCCACGTCCACCCTATCCCCAAGAAGGGTGACCGGTCGGACCCATCGAGCTATAGGCCTATCGCGATAACTTCCTTGCTTTCCAAGGTGATGGAGCGAATAATTAATATACAACTCCTGAAGTATCTGGAGGATCGCCAGCTGATCAGTGACCGACAGTACGGTTTCCGTCACGGTCGCTCAGCTGGCGATCTTCTTGTATACCTTACTCACAGGTGGGCTGAAGCCTTGGAGAGCAAGGGCGAGGCTCTTGCTGTGAGCCTTGATATCGCGAAGGCCTTCGACAGGGTCTGGCATAGGGCACTTCTGTCGAAGCTACCATCTTACGGAATCCCCGAGGGTCTCTGCAAGTGGATCGCTAGCTTTTTGGATGGGCGGAGCATCACGGTCGTTGTAGACGGTGACTGTTCTGATACCATGACCATTAACGCTGGCGTTCCACAAGGTTCGGTGCTCTCCCCCACGCTTTTCATCCTGTATATCAATGACATGCTGTCTATTGATGGCATGCATTGCTATGCGGATGACAGCACGGGGGATGCGCGATATATCGGCCATCAGAGTCTCTCTCGGAGCGTGGTGCAAGAGAGACGATCAAAACTTGTGTCTGAAGTGGAGAACTCTCTGGGGCGAGTCTCCAAATGGGGTGAATTGAACTTGGTTCAATTCAACCCGTTAAAGACACAAGTTTGCGCGTTCACTGCGAAGAAGGACCCCTTTGTCATGGCGCCGCAATTCCAAGGAGTATCCCTGCAACCTTCCGAGAGTATTGGGATACTTGGGGTCGACATTTCAAGCGATGTCCAGTTTCGGAGTCATTTGGAAGGCAAAGCCAAGTTGGCGTCCAAAATGCTGGGAGTCCTCAACAGAGCGAAGCGGTACTTCACGCCTGGACAAAGGCTTTTGCTTTATAAAGCACAAGTCCGGCCTCGCGTGGAGTACTGCTCCCATCTCTGGGCCGGGGCTCCCAAATACCAGCTTCTTCCATTTGACTCCATACAGAGGAGGGCCGTTCGGATTGTCGATAATCCCGGTCTCACGGATCGTTTGGAACCTCTGGGTCTGCGGAGGGACTTCGGTTCCCTCTGTATTTTGTACCGTATGTTCCATGGGGAGTGCTCTGAGGAATTGTTCGAGATGATACCGGCATCTCGTTTTTACCATCGCACCGCCCACCACCGGAGTAGAGTTCATCCATACTACCTGGAGCCACTGCGGTCATCCACAGTGCGTTTCCAGAGGTCTTTTTTGCCACGTACCATCCGGCTATGGAATGAGCTCCCCTCCACGGTGTTTCCCGAGCGCTATGACATGTCCTTCTTCAAACGAGGCTTGTGGAGAGTATTAAGCGGTAGGCAGCGGCTTGGCTCTGCCCCTGGCATTGCTGAAGTCCATGGGCGACGGTAACCACTCACCATCAGGTGGGCCGTGTGCTCGTCTGCCTACAAGGGCAATAAAAAAAAAAAAAAAAAAAAAAAAAAAACTTAACGCACATTAATTTGGTGTATGACAAATGTACCATTTTCTTACAGGTCTTTCCGTAACGGAAATGACGAAGGCTTTCTTGAAACCGAGAATTAAAGTGGGGCGCGATTTCGTCACAAAAGCACAAACCAAGGAACAAGTTGAGTTTTCTGTTGAAGCTATCGGTAAAGCTTGCTACGAACGTTTGTTCAGATGGCTGGTGAACAGGATCAACAGGTCTCTGGACAGGACGAAGAGACAAGGCGCCTCGTTTATCGGCATCCTCGACATGGCAGGGTTCGAAATCTTCGAATTGAACTCCTTCGAACAGCTCTGCATCAACTACACGAACGAGAAGTTGCAGCAACTCTTCAACCACACTATGTTTATATTGGAACAGGAAGAGTACCAGCGCGAAGGAATCGAATGGAAATTCATCGATTTCGGTCTCGATCTCCAACCGACCATCGATCTCATCGACAAACCCATGGGCATCATGGCCTTGCTCGATGAAGAATGTTGGTTCCCCAAGGCGACAGACAAGACCTTCGTCGAGAAGTTGGTGTCGGCCCACTCCGTGCACCCGAAGTTTATGAAGACTGACTTCCGCGGCGTGGCAGACTTCGCCATCATTCACTACGCCGGTAAAGTGGACTACTCAGCCGCCCAGTGGCTCATGAAGAACATGGACCCGCTCAATGAGAACGTCGTGTCGCTCCTTCAGAACTCGCAGGATCCCTTCGTTTGTCACATCTGGAAGGACGCTGAGATTGTCGGCATGGCGCAGCAGGCGATGACCGACACGCAGTTCGGTGCAAGAACGCGCAAAGGAATGTTCAGGACTGTCTCCCAACTTTATAAGGAGCAGTTGACTAAACTGATGGCCACATTGAGGAACACCAACCCGAACTTTGTGAGGTGCATCATTCCGAACCATGAAAAGAAAGCAGGAAAGATCGAGGCGCCCCTCGTCTTGGACCAGTTGCGGTGCAACGGTGTCCTCGAGGGCATCAGAATTTGTAGACAGGGCTTCCCGAACAGGATTCCGTTCCAAGAGTTCAGGCAGCGCTACGAACTCCTCACTCCGAACATCATTCCTAAAGGTTTCATGGACGGAAAGAAGGCCTGCGAACAGATGATCGAGGCTCTCGAGCTGGACCACAATCTGTACAGAGTTGGTCAGTCGAAGATATTCTTCAGGGCCGGTGTGTTGGCCCACCTGGAAGAGGAGAGGGATTACAAGATCACGGACTTGATAGTTAACTTCCAGGCGTTCTGCCGCGGCTACCTGGCCCGGCGGAACTACCAGAAGAGACTCCAGCAACTCAACGCCATTCGGATCATTCAGAGGAACTGCGCTGCGTATCTCAAGTTGAGGAACTGGCAGTGGTGGAGACTGTATATTAAGGTAAGCGAAAATTTATTTACGCCTATTTATTTATACGTATTTATGGACACCAAAGGCAAGTCGGATGTCCAAAATTTAAAATCTGGTATCCAATCTGGTATCCGCCCAAAAGCGATATTCATACTTACTGATCTGGGAAATTATATAAAATTGAAGTGTTTTATGACTTATATGTTACAAATACAATTGTTAATTTAAAATCCATATAACAAAACAAAGTCAAAACAGTTTAGTACCGCCTTCTCTTCAGTTTGTTCGATTGATTTTATTTATTTTATTTTGTTTTGTAACCATTACGAGTTCTAATGTTATTAATATAATATGTATTATATGGAAGTATTTCTTTAAATGTCAAAGAAAAATTTAAAACCTTGTAAAACGAATCGAAATCTTGAGCAGTCAGTGATTATGGTCGAATTTTGATTACCGGGTGAACAATGGTGTATTCCCCAGACATATAGTTCGTTTACCTTCTGCCCATGAGATCTACTGCACGGTAACTTCACTACATGCTATAGGTGTGCGTGTGTGTGTATTGCATAATACACCGCTATACAATAATATTATCGAGTAACCACACGAGTTATGTAAATACGGACAGTTTCTGTTTTCACAAAATATATTATCCGTGTGAATAATAATCATTGTCCTATAGTACGATGAGTAGTGCTGCCTCGTGGCTCGCATTAGAAATGTAATAATAAAAACAAAATCGCATCACGATAATTATTCACGTTCCGCTAGTGTGAAGTTGTTAGAGCCCACAGACATCACGTGTGATTAAGTTTACTGTTCTTTAATCACGAGTTTTCGAAACCTCAATAATGCATAGCAACAAGTGCATCGCGGCAGAATCTGCCGCACACCACTGCCGACTCGCGCTCAACACCATTATTTGCACTACGCTGTTCTCTAAGATAGAAATTAATTACTTCATCATTCTGATAAATATAATAACAATTATTATTGCAGGTGAAACCCCTTCTAGAAGTAACGAAACAAGAAGAGAAACTCACCCAGAAAGAGGATGAGCTACGTCAAATACGCGAGAGACTCGAAACCCAGGCGAAACGGTCCCAGGAGTTGGAGCAGAAGTACCAGCAAGCTACCGCTGAGAAGACCCAGCTCGCCGAACAATTGCAGGTCAGTATTTTAATCAGATATTTTTCTGCATCCACTTCGAACAAGGAAGGTCTTTTACTAATAAATTAAAAAGGGGAAAAAAACGCTATATCAAAAAAATTGTAGAATCATTTGATTTTGTAAATATAAATCGATATTATGTGCAGGGATCGTTCAGAAATGACGGTAAAATTATATCCAAATATACATTAACAGCTCAAAATAAAAATATTTACATGATATTTTCATTTATGTTCTTTACGATTCTATGTTTCAATTGTCACATTATTGTGATGGTAATGATTACAAAAAAATATATATATACTTTTTTAAATGCTACGAAAGCTAATATTCAAGAGTATTTAATGAATTGTTTCAGGCGGAATTGGAACTGTGCGCCGAAGCGGAAGAGAGTCGAGCTCGCGCCGCGGCCAGGAAGCAGGAGCTGGAGGAGCTGCTGCACGACCTCGAGGGACGGATAGAGGAGGAGGAGGAAAGGTGCAATGCTCTGCAGCAGGAGAAGAAACGACTCCAGCTGAATATACAGGTACGGTACAACAGCCGGGGATGCACTTGCGAACATCGACTTGTATGTGTTAGTATAAAGCAGCTTTTCCCAAAGTGGACTCAGATAAAAAAGGGGGCGTTGTGTATAGGCTTAGGAGGCGATTTGTAATTTCATTTGAGCTCTCGCTGTAGTGGTTCCTAAGTAGGTGAAAAAATGGGGGCGCAAAAAAAGATTTTATTCTCAAAGTGGGCAGTAAACGAAAAAGTTTGGGAGCCCCTGGTATAAAGGATCACGTAAGCCTTGTTCATGGCGATGGCGGCCCATCAGTGCTGATGTTCGCCCCAGCCCACATAAACCCATAATCTGTAGCTTCTGGTCACAAGTCAACACCGCGTAGGTTTTCACTCAAATAAAGTATTATTTCCATCGGATTATAATTCGGCGTTATATAATCTTTGCCCTTAAATTTTCAGGACCTGGAAGAACAATTGGAAGAAGAAGAGGCGGCCCGTCAAAAGTTACAGCTGGAGCGTGTCCAGTGCGACTCCAAGATCAAGAAGCTGGAGGAGGACCTCGCCCTGAGCGATGACACCAACCAGAAACTTGTCAAGGAGAAGAAGGTGGGTGAACTGAAACATTGCTTCACCTCCCTTCTACTTGAACCTATACAATGATATAAAATATATCTATAGTTTAATCTATACTAATATATAAATCTACAGTGGTTTTTACGGATGTTCCGTTATAACTACTGAACCATGCATCCGATTGACTTGAAACTTGGTATCCATGTAGAAAATACATGTACTTAATGGATAGTCTAATATTTATATGAGTGTTGGACTCCCTAATAATAATGACAATAAATAATAATGTTAATTTTAAATAATGCCCAGCGATGCGGGCGAATACGGCTAGTATTATTTAAAATGTTAATAGATTGTCAGCGTTACTCAGATTATTTGTCTAATATAAAAGTAGAGAATGTACTGGTTCAATTTTAGTCTACTGATGTCTATGGCTCTTTGTTATATGACTAAGTACATATTTAGCAAATGAAGGAAATGGGTACATACTTAAATTCGTTTATGAAATTAATACGTAATTATTTTTTAATAGATTTTGGAGGAACGGGCCAACGATTTGTCCCAAGCGTTGGCCGAAGAAGAAGAGAAGGCCAAACATTTGAGCAAACTCAAGGCTAAACAGGAGTCTGCTATCGCCGAACTTGAAGAGAAATTACTTAAGGTAAAATTCAGTTGTTTTTTTTTTCTAAATAAGTATAAGTTATATGTAGCTTTATATAAATAGTTCACAAGGATATAATTATTAAAACAAGAAATAGCTTGAGAATTAATGAATATAAGGTGAGCTTCAAAAATATGTTGATATTAAACTTCTTTCTGATATTCTTACTGGTAGTAGAACCGCTTGTGAGTCCGCGCGGATGGGTGCCATCACCCCACCTATTTCTGCTGTGAAGCAGTAATGCGTTTCGGTTTGAAGGGCGGGGCAGTCGTTGTAACTATACTGAGATCTTAGAACTTATACCTCAAGGTGGGTGGCGTATTTACGTTGTGGATGTCTATGGGCTCCAGCAACCGCTTAACACCAGGTGGGCTGTGAGCTCGTTCACCCATCTAAGCAATAAAAAAAAATCTTTAAGATAGGTAATCATGTTATTTTATTAAGTTGGTTGTTGTTTGTAGGATCACCAAATGCGACAAGAAGTGGACCGAGCCAAGAGGAAACTGGAGACGGAGCTGCAGGATGTGAAGGAGCAGCTCGTGGAGAGGAAGGCGCAGCTCGAGGAGCTGCAGATTGCACTCGGTCGGTCCCTGCACTCGCCGCGGGCTCTCATGTCACCGCCGTAGTGTCCCCCATCCTTGTTCCGGCCCCCCTCGGTCTGATACACTGAGGCGGTGTGCTGGTAATAGTTGGTTACCGTCAATCCAAGGTTTCAGGTTACATTTCCAGCTGAACTACTTCATGTCACAATTCGATCCAATATCCCTTCATATCGATTCAACAAGGCAACACAAGTTTCAATACGCATTTCTTTGTGCAGATCAGTCAAATGAAAAGGCATCCATTTTTCAATTATTTTTCATTTTTTTATTTGACGCATATGAGTCAATATTGTTGGTAAGGTAACGTTAAAACATGCCGTTAATTCCTGGGTAGTTTAGCTTGGATCCGCTTCCACCATCTCTTTCAATTACTGATCACTGATATTTGTTACAAACATTTGATATTCGATCATAGTTCAAATTCAAAATTCAAATTCAATTTTATTATGTGAATGTTACTAACTGGAGGATGTTGTTGTGCAGTGAAGCGCGAGGAGGAGGTGACGGCGGCGGCGGCGCGCGCGGAGGCGGAGTCGGCCGCGCGCGCCGCCGCGCAGAAGGCCGCGCGCGAGGCGGAGTCCGCGCTGGCCGACCTGCACGACGACCTGGACGCCGAGCGCGCCGCCCGCTCCAAGGCAGAGAAGCTGCGCAGGGACCTCAACGAGGAGCTCGAGGCGCTCAAGAGCGAGCTGCTGGACTCGCTGGACACCACCGCAGGTGCGCGCCACTGACTCTGTACCCTTTATCACAATTAAATTAAACTAAAGATTTTTTTGATTGACTTGACATTGACATCGAAATTTTTTTTATTGTCCTTGTAGGCAGACGAGCATATGACCCACCTAATGGTGAGTAGTTACCGTCGCCTATGGACTTCAGCAATGCCAGGGGCATAGCCAAGCCGTTGCCTACCAAATTTGAAATATTTGAAATGAAATACATTCTCATGTGCACGTCGCGTTCCGGAGGACCTCTCGCCGACCGCCACTGTGCTGTAGGTTTAATTCCGTCTAATGACGTCACAAGACAGTAAATACACAACAACAATGATTGCTTGTGATGTTGCTCGTGTCCAAAAGTTTATCTGCTAAACTAATCTACTACTGTTATCTTATCGCCACAAATACGATGACGCCGACGACACCGCTCCGAGCGTTAGAAGCGTCCGTAGTAATTGAGACAGTGGAGTGGTGCAGCCCAACAGGAGCTCCGGTCGAAGCGCGAGCAGGAGGTGGCGGTGCTGAAGCGCAGCCTGGAGGAGGAGGCGGCGGCGCACGAGGCGGCGCTCACGCAGCAGCGCCACAAGCACTCGCTCGACCTGCAGGCGCTCAACGAGCAGCAGGAACAACTCAAAAAGGCTAAAGCTGGTGAGTCATATGTACATCCACGTGCCTTGAGCGGTGACGTCACATGGAGTTACGTAGCCATTGCGTTGCTGGTGCACATACACGTCATTTCGGATCCTCCAGATCCACTAACGGTGTTTTAGGTACCTCAAGCACCGGTCATCGTTCTCGTCGAACCCGTCGCTTGCGACGAAGGGCTCGACAGGTAAATTAACCCACAGACACAGCCTACTGAGTTTCTCGCGGAATCATCTCAGTGGGTCGCGTTTCCGATCCGGTGGTAGATTCTGCGAAGCACTGCTCTTGCTAGGGCCAGTGTTAGCAAAGTCATCAAGTTTGAGCCCCGTGAGCTCACCTACTAGTTAAGGCGACGCTGATATAGCCTCTCAAGGCTATCAGCTTAGGTAGGAGAAAAAAAAAGGTGCACTTATGTACGTGCTATTTACGAATCTATACTAATATATAAATCTACAGTGGTACCAACGAACCGTAATATATTGTGCGCAGCGTTAATAACAAACTTATCGAAATGAAATAAAAAAAACCTTTTTGTTAATTTGACATAATACTTCAAAGTGAAGTTCATTTAGACAGTCATTGTCAAATTATTTTAGATTATTTTTTCATAAATTCACTTTTTATTTTTATTTTTTATATATAAAAAAAATACAGAAAGTTTTGAAACAGTAATGCGCTGAACAATACGATGTCGAACGTAAAAGAGCGCAGACAGAAGAACGTCAAGTTCGGTTTTTGCAAAGACGATAGTGTTGTAGTGGAGGCGCCGCCCCACCACGAGGGGGCCTCCTTCACTTCCACCAGGCAGTACTGGCAGCACCGGTGCGCTGACAACAGCCGGAGCGATGAGCGCACTACTTTGATTGGTAGTTTGAATCGATCGATTGTAATACAAACATGTTGAGGTTATTAAAAGGGAAGGCCTTGTAGTCGCGATGAGTGCTCGTTGAACCGCTCGCTTCTGGATCTCATTAGCGAAGCTGTGACCAGAGAGCTAGTATCAGATGTTTCCAAACGGACATTGATTACGTTATCAATATCAATTGGAGACATTTTATACAATCTTCGAAGTGCATTCCTTACAAACAAATATTTTTTTAAGAATTGAAGACATGAGTGGATGAAGGGCTTTAAGTACCATTTTTAAGATTTTTGAGTTGAGCACACCGTCGACGTAGCCCACAGGCATCAGCACACGAATACGCCCAACCTGAGGTTGCGCTCTTATAAGTCTCAATTATAAAATTATTATGACCTTTTGAGCTCATGTGCACAGGATCGTTGCTCTGACATTTCATTTTAATTTCAAAGCCCTTGAGAAAGCGAAGCAGTCGCTGGAAGCGGAGAACGCGGACCTCGCCACGGAACTGAAGTCCGCCAGCGCCGCCCGCGTCGACGGCGAGAAGAAACGGAAGCAGGCGGAGGCCCAGCTCGCCGACCTCGCCGCCAAGCTGCAAGACGTGGAGAGGACCAGGTCGGTGCCAGGGAGGGACTCAATGCTGTCCACCTTAGCAACATAATAATAATAATAATAAGATAAGATAAAATAAATAAAGTAGTCCATTTAATAGACATAGCAGTTCCTAACACCAATAATATACAGAAATCAATAGCTGAAAAAGTAAATAAATATACAGAATTAAAGGAAGAAATTTTAAGAATCTGGCAAATGAACAAAGTCTACATTGTACCACTGGTGCTATCCAGTACAGGCGTTATACCTAAACACCTACTCCAATCTTTAAAAATATTAGACATAGCAGAGAACACGTACATGACCATGCAAAAAGCCGCAATATTAAACACATGCCGTATAGTCGGTCAATTCTTGCAGGAAGACCTAAATATTCTGCAAGTAGAAAATGAAGCTCACTTGGCATAGGCCCGTGATCTTCATTATACCGAAATATCTTAGGTATTTCGAGAAACACAATACAAAAAAAAATATAATAATAATAATACCAGGAAAAAGTTTACATAGTACCAATAGTAATTTCCCCCACAGGCGTTGTCCCTAAGCACCTCCACCACAGCCTGAAGTTATTTGATCTGAAAACCAACACTTTCACGCAACTACAAAAAGCTGCTATATTAAATACCTGTAGAACTGTTCGTAGGTTTTTAGAAACAGAAGAAAACTCAACTAACGGACATTCAAAATATTTATTCCTTATTACCTTATAATACGTACCAGCGTGTGCTGAGAAAAAAAAGTAAAGAATAACAATAATAATAATAATAATTACATTTATTTACTCCACAATACAAATAACTTTTAAATTAACATAACATAAAAATTCTAATTCTAAACAATACAATATATTATACTGCAACTAAGAAGCAGTCATTCGGGGGGTCGTACACTACTGTCTTCTGATAACCTCATAGGGACTAAGCTGAATAAGATCATCTGAACCCAATTTTGTTTATGTACACCTTTCTGCCGACGATGACTACGTGTTCATTTATTGATTGTTTTTATAGGATTGAAATGTTCAAAGATTCTTACTGGATATTAATAATAATATTAATAATTTATTTATTTCTCTCTTAAAGGTATAGTACAAATACAAATGGAAATTATTATAATATTTTGTAAGTCTTTGAAAGAACTGAAGCCTGTACTAGGTTCAAAGACTTGTATTACTGATCTCCAGGCTCCCTCCTTCTTAAGATAGATTGAGATTGAGGAGATAGATTGAGTTAGGATAGATTAAGAATCGAACAAAAAATATTGTTTATCCCACAGAGCGGAAGTCCAAGAGAAATGCGTCCGTCTGCAGAGCGAGGCGGAGCAGGCCGCGGCTCAGCTGGAGGACGCCGAGCTGAAAGCCTCCGCCGCCGTCAAGCAGGCCGCCACCATCGGCGCGCAGCTCACGGAGGCGCAGGTACGATCTCCCACCCACTGGGAACCACTAGAACATTCTGGAAACGGTTCCTATGGTCCCTAGGCCAGCCTTTCCCAAACTGGACGATAACGCCCCCTCGTGGGCGTTGCAGGCCTAAAGGGGGGGCGGTACGAGACTCAGATAAAAAAGGGGCGTTGTGTAGAGGCTTGAGAGGCGATTTGTAATTTAATCTAGGAGGACGCTTAGACACCGACTGAGCTCTCGCTATAGTAGTTTAAGGTAGGTGAAAAAATGAGGGCGCTAAATTATAGTTTATTCTCAAAGTGGGCAGTAGACAAAATAAGTTTGGGAACCCCTGGTCTAGGCAGTCAGAGAGACTCGGGAAACTGTGGAGCGGTTCGTTTGAAACTGTTAAATGTTCTAAAAAATCTTTGTTACATATCAGGCACTTTTGGAAGAAGAAACGAAGCAGAAGCTGTCCCTCCAGACGAAGCTCCGCAACATCGAACAAGAGTTGGAACAGGCGCGCGATCAGCTCGAAGAAGAAGAGGAGGCTAAGAAAAATCTTGAGAAACAGGTAGGCTCCTCAGCGCGCGTGGAGATACACCGGCTGCCCACTGCCGCTGTTCCGTTGCTATTTATATAAAAAAAGTGTTATCTATATACATATATAAAAATGAATTGCTGTTCGTTAGTCTCGTTAAAACTAGAGAATGGCTGGACCGATTTGGCTAATCTTGAATTATTTGTGGAAGTCCAGAGAAGGTTTAAAAGGTAGATAAATATGAAAATGCTCGGAATTAAATACAAATAACAATTTTGTTTTCGCTTTGATGTGTCCCCCGTCGGACGGATTCCTTTTGTTCGTTTTAAGTTTATTTTATACAAAAGTTTAGGTCTTTTATTTATCGACTGAGGCACTACGAAGTCTGCCGGGTCAGCTAGTCATTAATAAAACTTTTTCTTCTCTTTCACTCTCCAGAAAATTAATTTGGTATTAATCGGTGTAATCTCCTTTTCTCCCCTACTCTTGTTCTAAATGAAAGTTTTTTTTTGTCCATATTATAAATTGTCTAACACTATTCTGTGTATCTCTGCAGGTGACGGCGCTAACGGTTCAAGTGTCCGAGGCGAAGAAGAAAGCGGAGGAGGAAGCTAAGAACGCGGCCGCCCTGGAGGAACAGCGCAAGAAGCTCAGCAAGGACGTGGAGGCTCTGCACCGGCAGATCGACGAGCTGCAGCAGGCCAACGACAAACTAGACAAGAGTCAGTGTCATTTCATACATTTCATTCTCTTTTTTTTCTCTTTTTTATTGCCCTTGTAGGCAGACGAGCATACGGCCCACCTGATGGTGAGTGGTTACCGTCGCCCATGGACTTCAGTAATAACAGGGGCAGAGCCAAGCCGCTGTCTACCAATCGTTTTATTTCATTACATTTCATTTCATTGACGAAGCAACATGATAACCCTGTTTCTATAATCTGACGAAACGTGTTGCGGATAATAATATCGACGCTAGAAAGGCAAACGTGACTAAGCGACAATGCGTGAACTTTACAGTAGACTAATTTAAAGTTGAAATATTTGAAAAAAATCTATTTTAACGAATCGTGCTGTAGGATTGAAATTATTTTAATAGACCTAGAAATATATATTTTTTGCGCATCGAATATGGTTATTGCCTATCATTTATGTATAAAGCAGTTATTGTCGCTTAGTCACGTTTGCCTTTCAAGCGTCGATATGTACATTTAGGTTATTAAGCTACCTTGCATTTTGATTTTATAAATAAAATTACGAAATTTCATTCTCTATTGAGAGACGTCTCTGGAGTTTTAACCTCTTATTACTCTTAATGTTTATCTTCAGGTAAAAAGAAACTTCAAGCCGAGCTGGAAGACACTAACATAGAGCTAGAAGCGCAGCGAGCCAAAGTTCTGGAGCTTGAGAAGAAACAGAAGAGCTTCGACAAGGTATCCTGTTACTAGGACTACTGTTATTCCTAACCTCACGTGTTTTTTTATATTTTATATATTTTTTACCTGTGGTTTTTTTTATAGCCTAGATGGGTGGACGAGCTCACAGCCCACCTGGTGTTAAGTGGTTACTGGAGCCCATAGACATCTACGACGTAAATGCGCCATCCACCTTGAGATATAAGTTCTCAGATCTCAGTATAGTTACAGCGACAGTCCTACCCTTCAAACCGAAACGCGTTACTGCTTCACGGCAGAAATAGGCAGGGCGGTGGTACCTACCCTCACAGACTCTCAAGAGGTCCTACCACGAGTAAAAATGATAATGCTTCACGACATCTCGCCATCCATGTTGGATCATATTCCCAGTTTATTTTTACTAGTGGTCCCCCGGCAGTGGGAACTCGACTATAATTAATTGAAATTATAAGTTTGTACACTATTGTGATTCTATTGTCAAAGACTATTAAACTTCTATAATCACAGATTTCACGAACACTACACTTTAGACTTAGAAATATTAATAAAAACAAACAATGTTTAATCTATTCTCAATTTGAGCACAGACTATAAGCAATAAGAAAAGTTTGACAATAAATAAATAGTATGCATGCGTGTGTGTGTGTCAAATACACGATAGTGTGTATTGTTTGTTTTTTATTGACTTAATGCATTTTTTATGCACAATTTAACAAAATATTAACATTCTGCACTCCTCTATATTCTCTATGAGTAGGGGGAAATTCCATATTCCTCCGTCCGCCCAATTTTAAGTAAAAAGGGGTACAAAGTTTTTGCTTCACGTATTAATATACAGATGAAATATGTTTGGTTATGACCAGGTGGTGGCTGAAGAAAGAGCCGTGGCGGAACGGTATGCCGCCGAGAGAGACCAGGCGGAGCACGAGGCCAGGGAGAAGGAGACCAGGGTGCTCTCTCTGACCAGGGAATTAGATGATGCTGCTGAGAAGGTGTGTACCCTTTATATAATTTCAGAGCAGCGGGTCTGTATGTCACTGACCTCTGAACATCGGGAGCGAGACAGCTGCGGAAAGTTTAGATATTGCAGTAGCCAACTAGAGCTACGGACAGACAAACATGCGAATGCTTAGAAATCAATAGATATACTTTGTAGTTTCATGAATATTGGGAAATAGGATAAGGATAGGGATAGTTGGATAAATGTTCGATCCGAACCCAGCGACCTCGTGGCAGCCTAGAGCTCCGGAAACCAGCCCGAGGTGCCCGTCGAACATGTGCCGCGATCTGCGGCGCCGTATGTACTATTTTAACAAAATATCATCTAATAACTCACCGGAACCGATGACCTCGTAGTCTCACGCCGTATCACTTAGGGAGATATGTTTAGAGCATGAATGGATAAGGATTAGTGATAATGCAAACCGTAGCGTAGACCGTCACACATGAGGGTACCGTCCCGTTCGAGAAGCAAGCCAAAGTGACAGATGTCAAATCGCGAAGGCACCGTCAAATCGCGACCCGCGTTGCCGCGGTGCCGTGCCGCGTTTTTAATTCAAATACCCACAGATTGGTTTCGAACAATAAATGTATAGCCTTATATTTAACGAACCAATTTCCACAGATCGAAGAGCTAGAACGGACGAAGCGAGTGCTCCAAGCCGAGCTGGACGAGCTGGCCAACTCGCAAGGCACGGCCGACAAGAACGTCCACGAGCTGGAGCGAGCCAAGCGAGCGCTGGAGTCGCAGCTGGCCGAGCTGCACGCGCAGAACGAGGAGATCGAGGACGACCTGCAGCTCACCGAGGACGCCAAGCTGCGGCTCGAGGTCAACATGCAGGCCATGCGCGCGCAGTTCGAGCGAGACCTGCAGGTACACCCACCACCCGTCGCTATCGAGACGCTTGCCTTGTATCAACTACTTCATATACCATATACCAGTTAGACTACGAGTTCGCTTGTCTTTAAATCTTAAAACAGCAAAACAATTGCCAAATTGATAATGTTGTAGGTATATCACGAAGGGAAGATCTTACACCGAGCGGGTGATATTGCTCGGTAGACCGACGGTACGAATGTTGTTGTCCAGAAAATGTAAATATCCAAGCTTATCTTGAAAATGTCGTAATCGAGATTCAGGCATCTGTCAAATATATTATTATTGTGTCGTACGATGGCTACCCGCCATAAAGTTTTAACGTATTAACGAGTATTGCCAGTTGACTCGTATGTTTGTTTATACACCCCCAGGCTAAAGAAGAACAAGGCGAGGAGAAGCGTCGCGGCATCGTGAAGCAGCTCCGCGACGTGGAGACGGAGCTGGAGGAGGAGCGCAAGCAGCGAGCCGCCGCGCTCGCGCAGAGGAAAAAGCTCGAGGCTGACCTCAAGGACGCCGAGCAGGCGCTGCACCTCGCCAACAAGGTGACCCCCCCTCCTTTACGGTAACCTCGTGACGCGGGATCATCCACACTGGTGGTAGGACCTCTTGTGAGTCCGCACGAGTAGGTACCACCCCCCTGCCTAAATCTGCCGTGAAGCTCTTATATCTCAAGGTGGGTAACGCGTTGGCGTCGTAGATGTCTATGGGCTCCAGTAACCACTTAACACCAGGTGGGCTGTGAGCTCGGCCACCCATATAAGCAATAAAAAATAAAAAAAACATGATTTTTTCACAAAAGCGTTCACAAACTTGTATTCCGTGACATGCACGATCAGCTTGATCTGTGCAGTACAAGGATTGTAATTGACAACCATAGACAAATTCTATAGCTATTCTATTCAAAACTGTAAGGCAAATATTTTATTACATTTAGCTGAAATCTTAGCACACATACCCGTACTCGCACGAGAGGCATTCATTGTTGTACTGTATAATAAAAAATTACAGTGTTAGCATCTCATTTACAGGTCAAAGAAGATGCCGCAAAACAGGTTAAGAAACTACAGCAGCAGCTCAAGGAAGCCGCCCGCGAGGCCGAAGAAGCCAGAGCCGGTCGCGAAGAGGCTTCGGCCTCGGCCAGAGAAGCCGAGAGGAAGCTCAAGGCCCTGGAAGCCGAGGCTCTCCATCACGTCGAAGAGCTGGCGGCCGCTGAGCGAGCGAGACGACAGGCTGAGGCCGAGAGAGACGACCTGCACGATGAACTCAATAATACCTCCGCTAAGGTCAGTGGCTGTGTTACTAGAATGTAATACAATCACAACACTTTAATCTTACTTGGTTTCTTGATTTAAATGACTGACTTTTATTATCGAGAAGTGTCTGCGGCTTACGACCACAGCCACAACACTATACATACATGTTGCGAAGGCCCGCCAGGCATCAGAAGGTTGCGTGTTCAAATCACGTCGGGGTCACCAGTGTTGAGTCTGTGCTTATATAGAGCGTGTGTGGTACTATGCAGGGTGATAATTACACAATAAGACACGACAGTTTGCAACCTGTTTGTGCGACGACTCGACACAGACTGTCTAAGCTAAGCCCGCTACATACATATATGTCTTATCTCTCAGTTGGACAGCGGTGAAATGTAAAAAATATATATGAAAAGCAATTGTAACTAACTGACTTCTGAGATGTTTGAATTGTAATAAAATAACCTTTAAAACTATATTTATAGAGTACACTTCTGATCGATGAGAAGAAACGTCTCGAGGCCAGAATAGCCGCCCTCGAGGAGGACATCGACGAAGAACAATCCAACAACGAAATACTTAGCGATAGACTTAGGAAGTCACAGGTATGTTATTCTGTCTAACTATGTACGTCATTACACAAAACACGTTATTCGTGCGTAACTTAAAAAAACTCGGAAATGTACTGTAAATAAAACTCAGTTCAGATATACTGTTGAAACAAAAACCTTTGCTCGCTCATTGTTGGTTATTTGGAGGTCGATTGTTACTGTTGTTACTGGAGTAGCTCACGTCTGCAGGTGGGCGGCGCTGGTTGTCCACGGGCGCTAGTCATCAGAAGTCCTTCTGAACACGGATTGAACACGGATTGAATTAGTTTGTGATTTTGTTTACAGAACCAAATCGATACATTAACAATGGAGTTGGGAACAGAGAAATCTGCAACACAGAAGCTGGAGAGCGGCAAACTCGTCCTCGAGAGGCAGAACAAGGAGCTGAAGGCGAAACTCGCTGAAATGGAGACGGCGGGACGGACCAAGACCAAGGTGCGATGCTTGTCTAAATAACTGCGCCTAGCTGCTCTTTGAATGATCTAGATCGTTTTTTATAAGGGATTAGCTGTACCCATCCGCATCGCTGGGTATTTAAAATTAACATTATTATTTTGGTCATTATTATTAGGGAGACCAACATTCATATAAATATTAGCCTATCCGTTAAGTACATGTATTCTACATGGATACCAAGTTTTAAGTTAATCGGATGTATGGTTCAGTAGTTATAACGGAACATCCGTAAAAACCACTGTACTTTTATAATATTAGTATAGATTTTATGACCTGGTAATTAAGACCTTTAGGTCAAGTCTTATTTTAATTTATATTCGTTTTTTTATAAAAAATGGTAATTTGAAACATTAATCAACTGAGATGAAATTTAATGAAATGAGATGAGATGATATGGGATGAAATATTATATAATCTTAGTAAAATGGTGGTCATTTATCGAGACTTTTTCAGTGGGCTTTTTGAAGGATCCCGAGAAGCTACGTCAAGCGGCTTTGTTTCATTTTCCCACATTTGTGCACTTTCACAGATATTAAACAGTTAATAAACCACCGTTATACACATTTAAACCTGAAAAAACACTAAATAGACAAAATAAAACAAATCACACAGCTTCACTCCTCGCGTTTCCGCCAAAAAGTCCGATCTAGATCTGCTTTTTAGAAAAAACATCAGAGGTACAGGGTGTTTACATACAGGTTTGTTAAAATGTAACGATCTAAATATGTATTTAATATACAGGGTGTTATTACGTCATTGGAGCTGAAGGTGGCCAACCTCGAGGAGCAACTGGAGGCGGAGTCGAGAGAGCGTCTCGCTCAACAGAAGGCCTCGAGGAAACTCGATAAGAAGATGAAGGAGTTGGCTCTTCAACTCGACGAGGAAAGAAGACAGGCCGACCAGTTCAAGGAACAGATTGAAAAGGTACGCGGATGACACCGTGCACAACGCTAGTAATATCAATCCACACTGTTTTTGGGAAATATTCTTCTCTAAAAGAACGTTTGATAAGTTCAGGGCTCTTCCTTGTAAAACGATTATCGAGCTTATAAACACCAGCAATGCCAGGGGCAGAGCCAAGCCGCTGCCTACCGCTTAATACTCTCCACAAGCCTCGTTTGAAGAAGGACATGTCATAGCGCTCGGGAAACACCGTGGGGGGAACCCATTCCATAGCCGGATGGTACATGGTAAAAAATACCTCTGGAAACGCACTGTGGATGAACGCAGCGGTTCCAGATAATATGGATGAACTCTGCTCCGATGGCGGGAGGTGCGGTGATAAAAAGGAGATGAGGGGATCATCTTAAACAACTCCCCAGAGCACTCCCCATGGAACATACGGTATAAAATACAAGGAAAGCGAAGTCCCTCCGCAGACCCAGAGGTTCCCAATTACCTATTAACATTATTTACCTATTTACCCTTAACTCTACAAAACGAATCATTTCAGATGAACGTGAGAATGAAAACACTAAAGCGTCGTTTAGACGAGGCGGAAGAGGAAGTGCAGCGCGAGAGGGCCGGCAAGAGGAAGGCGCAGAGGGAACTCGAGGACCTCAACGAGGCTCACGAAACCGTCACCCTCGAGTGCAACAACTTGAGGAACAAACTCAGGTACGGACGCACGGCCTGAACGTCAAGGCCACGGAGATCGGATCTCATACGTGGGACAATCAGTAACATCAGTGATGTTCAACTTGGACTCACCGCTCTCCTCGGTCCTAGATCGAGCCAGATAAATAGATGAGAATAAAAGAAAAATGTCGTTCAGATGCCGTTCGTAAATCGAGTAACTTGATTCACTTTACAATCTGTGGTTTCAATTTTTATTTTGGCATTCTGCGGTTGTTCGCAGCCAGTACTGTCATGTAATGTCAAGTTTTCTAGTGACCTTTGTGACGTAACGCCTTCGGAGGCCATGACCCTGGACAATCTCGTTATGCGTCCACCAGGATTCAAATGCTAGTTCTTTTGAAATGTCACTGACCATTTTGATTAGCAATGAAACGAAAAAAAAAACAAAATTGTGTTGTCATAGAGTGACCGTTAGTTTTTTAACAGTGGCACCGTCACTACGCCTAAAAGGCTGGCGTCCCTGTGTGACTTCGATGAGAGCGAATAAACGAGTCCTAAATGCTAGAAGAAGAGGTAAAAGAAAACGCTGGTGTTGATGTGCTGCTTTTGTCATCGTCATTATTAATTTTTATTACTCTCTAAAACGGCCAACTTTGTTTTTGCCTGATAGGTATGGCAACACCATCGAATGAAATTAGAGTTATGAATGGTTATTCGATTTGATTCGAATGAAATATTGATGCTTGACACATCGAAGTATAAGCTCTTTCGCACGGTACTTATTCTGGTTAGGTTTCCTTTATAGGAATTTCGTTTCGTAATTCCGTATAGAACCGGGGGCACGAAAATCTAATAGGGAAACCCTCAATGTGTTGCCATGCTTGGGCTTATAATCGGTTCTATTTTAGATTGTCGGCTTGGAAGAGAGCATATGTCTAAATTATGAATTAAGGTGACTTTTATAATCTATACTCAACTCATTTGGTTGCGAACTAAAATTAGTGACATTATTTCGCTTCTAACGATTGATTTTCTGAATGTTTGTGAGAAAAATTATCGATTTTTTCTTCATTTCTATTTCATATAGATGTCGCCGGTTTTGTTTCGTTGGTGTATTTGTTTGTAACTCTGATTGCTGTGCGGGTAATGTGTCTGCACTCGTATGATTGTACAGAACCTGTATTTGTCTGGACAGTCTGTGTACGGTGTCTACAACATGGGGGAATTGTGTGCTGGGTCTTGGGTTCGATGAGTGTGGAACATTTGACTTTGGATTTGATAAATCTCTTAATATAACAGGATCATTCTGTTTGTATGTGACAAAATTCATGATATTATAATAATACAAATTAGCAAAATCTGGGCCCCGGGAAAATAAAAGCTTTTTATAATTGTGTCGTCTTTAATCTTTTATGATTCATGGTTTGCACATATTCATGGTTTGATTTTGAAATAATTGTGTTGTCCGTTTGGTCTATTTGTGTGCCTTTTAAATCCTTTGACTATTTTCTATTGAAATTTTATTGAGATGAATGTTTTATTGAGATGAAAGAGGTCATTTTTTTGTTATATAGAAAAAGGGTCAATCTAGAGTTATGATTTATTGACCATGTCACCTTGAGATTGTGTGACATTAAATTGATAGCTGCTTAATGTTGGTATAAGAGTTTCTGGGAGGCTTAGGTTAGAAAGAATTATTAATGGTGAGAAACTAATGTATTGCAATTAAACAGCTTTGTACTCTCACTCGTCTATCAGCTATATGGATGATTTTAATCTATTAAGAAGGTAGTTTAAAATTATCGCCAAAATTTACCTGGGCAGATAGCCAAGCGAGTGAACAGATAACAAATTGACCGAATAAGGTGATAACCGGCTGCTGTACATGACTAATGGAGGATAATAGTACAGTAGATTGGGGGAATCGGGACGCTTTTCAATTCCAACACAAATTTTCAGCGGTTTTTCTTAGGGTAATACCAATAAAATTGAGATTTAAATGGTTCCGGAGGTTAAAATTTTCATATTTACTTATTTATTATTTTCATATTTACATTATTACGATGCATTATTATACGTAGTTCATTGAAAAATATACACAAAAACTTAAAAAACTAGCTTGACCTGATTCATCTTGGCTTTTGGGGTGAATCGGATCACGTATGGTAACACTAGTTTTTCGATAGGGCTGGTACTGTTTAGTTGTTAGTTAGGTACTTTAGGTAATTAACTTTTCAATATCTTTAATCAGTTACAAAACTGATGACTAAATTAAACAATAATATTGAATATTCATAAACACTAAATAAAAATCGCTTTTCAATTAAAAAATAAGATTCTTGCTATTCTACCCCTAGTCTCTATTCCCCCCAATCTACGGTACTTGAAAAATGGAAGTTCTTTTTCTTTTTTTTAGACGGGTGGACGAGCTCACAGCCCACCCGGGGTTAAGTGGTTACTGGAGCATCTACAGCGTAAATGCGCCACCCGCCTTGAGATTAAGTTCTAAGGTTTCAAGTATAGTTACAACGGTGGCCCGGCCTTCAAACCTAAACGCATTACTGCTTCACGGCAGATATAGGTAGGGTGGTGGTACCTACCCGTGTGGACTCAAGAGATCCTACCACCAGCAAAAATTGATGTATGTTTCTGTCTTGCAGGCGACAAGGTGGGCCGATAAGTCTGTCCAGCGGCTCCACGACCTCGCGCAGGAACCGTCCATCCTTGGCTCCGGGAGGCGGCTCCGGAGACGAGTCCTTCGATGACGTCAACGATACAACAAACAGCGTCGAGTAACATTAACAAGTCACTAGCGATGTTCACTTTGAATTTTATTCTTTAACACCCATAGGAATAGAGCTGAGATTTCTTTGTAAGGTAAACCTTAGGCTTAGGCCTTTGTATGGCACACATTCGTATTTCGAAATTATTGTTGGTAACGGTGTTGCTAACGTTAGAAATCGAAGCGTTATCGCAATATTTTTGTTAGAATTAAATGATAGAAATTCAAGTAGACATCGCATTCGGACAGTAAGTTTAACTCTACAGCTTCGCATTCTGTTTTGCCTTTGATAATTGTTATGTATACAGATTGTAGTAATAAATGTTACAATAATATTTTATGGTGTTAAATTTTAATGTCTACATATTATGTATGTACGGGGCATATTTCCGCCGATGTTGTTCACTCGGCCAAGCAAATAAAGTTCTTAGTCGATCAGAAGACAGATTGTGACTGATTTTCAAGACAATATGGCCGCCTGACAAATTATAATGCTGACAAATATTATTGTACCTTTTTAGAACGCGCTGTATTTACGCGTACATTTTATAAGTATTGTAATTTAAAGAAATGTAGATAGGCACACTAGAGGCGGCCTAAGTTTTTAACGAATATATTCGGCTCTCTGTCACCCTTGCGATCAGAGCGCGAGTGCGACAGAGACGTGCATAGCTGCATTTTAACCTCTTGCTTAGATACCGGTGCTCAATTTAATCTAAAAACAATGCATTTAAACAGTCTTATGTATCTTTTTGGTACTTTCCCACAACTATTTTGATATCCCCAATTGCGCATCCAGTATTATATGATACATTCCTTGATAAATCGAAGTATACCTTCATGTTTACCCAGATTCGATCGAAAATAACATTGGTGATAGTTTTTTTTTTTTTAAATGTAAACAAAGAGTATTATTGTTTTGTGGCAAAAGTACATAAATCATGTTATAAGAAAATAAGCAAAATAGTGCATTTAAAAAAAGCGACTGAGCAACGAAGACTGTTTTTGAGGGAATCGTTTTTTGAGACACTTAATTCGAAATTTGTACAACGTTAAATTTATATTAATATTTTTTACTACCGTCAAATTGAGTGTGATGGATAACACTGTTTCCGGATCGAACCCGCGATCCGTTGGTCTGCCACGACGCTCGCCTCGCGTGTCGTCCCGCGCTACATGTAAATAAAATCAGTGCGAACACTGAGCGCTTAGTTGCCATAAAATTTTACGATTTAGTTTTAAGTAACACGAAACATTTAGCCTTTTTGATGCATACGTGACGGTTCTGAACTTTATCATCTACACAGTAAGTACGAGAATAGCTTGACGTGTGTTAACTGTCGCGTATCGCTATTTTTGTAAACGTATTTCACTCAAAATGTAACGTTTTTAAAGAACAAAACGTGTAAATACGCCATTGTTTTTGGTGGTTTTTTTTTAAAAATACAATGCTGTTTCGATTGTTGCCAACCGAAAAAATAAAGCGACAGACACGGCTCACGAACATAGACGTTTAATATTAAGAACGTAGGAATAAATTGTGGCCTTAAGTTTTTTTTTTTATATGGACAATACGTAAATCGGAACGTTATCGCCCTCTGTTGGCGCTAAATACGAGTGTAACTTTGTAATGAGCATTTTAACAATGTCTATCAACGTCTATTTATCTACCTATCCAATTTTTTATTTTTATTTTATTTAATAAATATAGTTTTTTTCTTTTCCCGATATAATAATATAAATTCTAAATGTAAGTGAACCATTGAAGCATAAACATATTTTACATAAATATTATATTTAATTATTAACAATATTGATGTAATTGTAAAATTGGTCATAGGTTGTAACAAGTTATAAGTTGGTATGCCAATTAAACAATTTTTCATAATTTTTAAAAATCATTCGTTTTATTTGTCTCTTTAACTGTACAGGGTGGGGAGAACGGATCTCGGAACTAACGTGCAAATGACTAAAATATTAAGCGTGCTATCTATGCGAATTATTAACCCAATGTGAAATGACTTAACTATACTGAGACCTTAGAAGTGACATCTCAAGTTGGGTGGCGCATTTATGTTGTAGATGTCTATGGGCTTCAGTAACCATTTAACACCAGGTGGGCTGTGAGCTTGTCCACCCATGTAAGCAATAAAAAAATTTTAACACATTGTTCAGCTAAACACAGGATTGTTCTAAAAGCTTGCTTTAGCAGCTGCTTGGCTATGTCCTTGTTATTGTTCATGCCTATCACGATGACCACGTGGCCCGTATGATGGGACGCATTGCATGACAATAAATAGCCGCACTTTTAGTCAACATTAGATTCTGCGTGTAATTTATTCTTAAGCTTCGACATTTTTTTAATGTTTTTTTTGGGCTCATTCAGTAGTGGGACTTGCTAACAGCTGCTCGAGCTTGATAACTCAAAGGTATCTGGTTAACGAATCCATCTACTCACTAAACTACCGCGTGTCAAAAACCGTTGAATGCAATATTTAACAACTCTGAACTTTATTTTCCTAATCACTGGTAGCATCGTGGGGATATTCCATTTACTAACAATTCCCCTTAGGAATTTACTAACACTATCCCAATACTAACAATTCCCCTTATGAATTTACTAACACTATCCCAATGAGAAGATCCGGCGAGAAACTCTAGGAATTCTTTCTATGGGTTAGGTTGCACGTCACATTCGACGAGTTTGATATATGTAAATATGCAATTTATATTTTTAGCAGGTCTAACTTTTATTATACGATGTTAATCCCTGGAAGTCGTGGAAGTCAGTCGTGAACTATTATCACATGTTCAAGTTCTTTTTTGGTTCGGGTCACTACTTACGTCCAACCATGCAGTGCAAAAGAAGACTAATAATACAAGGACGCGCGAACTTTGACAGCTCATAACGGCCATCTTGGTAAAGCGATATTTTCAAATTTGGTATGACACATAGATCTATATAGTAGGGACACGACATATTGTTCTATACGTACAATTGCTTATATAAATAGCACCCATTTTGAAGGCACATACATAAACATATATCTATCTCGCTCTTACTCAGCACTTTAACTCGCAGGAAAACAATATAACAGTATTTCAGTGCGTACATAAAATGAAACATGAATATACGTAAATGTCTCCGTCTCCGTCTAATGAGGCCGAAAATCCGCCATGTTTAGCGCGCCAAATGTCATTGTCACGTCAGTTCGGCCGTCTGTTTTGGGTTGTACATTATTTATTGACTTTGATATCGATTTAATATGATTGCTTATATAAAATTTCTTATTTTATCATGCTTAAAACATACAAAAATAATAATTAAAACATATTTTATAGGATCTCAAGAAAGTCGTCGGAACTATTTAAATAAAATAGTTTTATTCCGCAGTGAGTAAAACACTATTGTCAACTCGTTAAATATTTAATAATTAAGTGATTTTAGAGAGGAAGTCACAAGGAATGACGTTTGTAATTTTATTACGAATAAATGTTCTGTAGGTGTTTTTTTTTTATCAGGCGGTCCCTTGATAAGTTTAAAATTTGAATCACTCTCAAGTGAGAGTGATTCAAATGGTGCGGCGTACCTTCCTTGAGGTGCGCTACCGCAGCGCTGCGGCAAACGACAACTTTATAAAATCAGTGTAGCAAATTTAAAAAATCGTCATTTCGTTTATTTGGAGTTCGTGCTTCAAATTTGCCAAACATAAAGATATGGCGTAGTACAGTGCCATCTGCCCATTTCTAGCATGCTGAATGTTATCGTATTTTGAGTACGTGTCTTTCTTAGACTATTACAATCTATTTTAATTGTTTTGCTGACTCTAAAGTCCGTAACACATTACCGCGGCGCACCTCAAGGAAGGTACACCGCACCATTTGAATCACTCTCACTTGAGAGTGATTCAAATTTTAAACTTATCAAGGGACCGCCTGATAAAAAAAAACACCTACAGAACATTTATTCGTTAATAAAATTACAAACGTCATTCCTTGTGACTTCCTCTTTAAAATCACTTAATTAATAAATATTTAACGAGTTGACAATAGTGTTATAAAACTATTTTATTTAAATAGTTCCGACGACTTTCTTGAGATCCTATAAAATATGTTTTAATTATTATTTTTGTATGTTTTAAGCATGATAAAATAAGAAATTTTATATAAGCAATCATATTAAATCGATATCAAAGTCAATAAATAATGTACAACCCAAAACAGACGGCCGAACTGACGTGACAATGACATTTGGCGCGCTAAACATGGCGGATTTTCGGCCTCATTAGACGGAGACAGAGACATTTACGTATATTCATGTTTCATTTTATGTACGCACTGAAATACTGTTATATTGTTTTCCTGCGAGTTAAAGTGCTGAGTAAGAGCGAGATAGATATATGTTTATGTATGTGCCTTCAAAATGGGTGCTATTTATATAAGCAATTGTACGTATAGAACAATATGTCGTGTCCCTACTATATAGGTATATGTATGACACATATTTAATTTTAGTTGTGACATTACACGTCCTTATTTCCTCAAAGATGCGCAAGGAGCCGCGCTCACTGTCAATGTCGACCGATATCGGACGACACTGACAAACTTTGCAGCCTAGGATAGACTGTATGGATCTCACAAAAATGTGGTTCCAACAGGACGGCACCACTTGCCATACAGCACGGGAAACATTAAGTTTATTGGATGTGAAATTTGATGGCTGGTATGGTGGCGACATCAACTGGCCACCGAGATCGTGTGACTTAACACCATTCAACTACTTTCTGTGGGGTTACGTGAAATCTCTAGTCTATGCAGACAAGCCACAGACTATTGCCCCCCTGAAGGCCAACATAACTCGCGCTCTTCGTGAAATTGAGCCTCATTTCTGCGAGGATGTAAAATTAGTCCACCAGGATACACCACCTACGGCGGAGTCGCGGCGGCCATTTGGCTGAAATTATATTCCATACATAATGTCATCGAATACCCTTTAAAATAAAATATAAATTGTGGCAATATCACTTAAACAGGTTTATTTATTTATTTTCAAGTTTGAGCGCCCTTAATGAAAAACCCTTTAGTAGGTAATACTTTTTTATAAGACGAAAGTTTTCATTAATGTCTAATGTAACTTTGACACTTTGGTCATGACAATTATTGACATTGACATGTAGCTACTACTGTTGAGAAAATTAATTCATTTTCTTTCTTCATGGAAATTCATTAGCAATATTTTTTCTTTTTCAACGCATAATTTAATTATCAGAAAATATTGAAATAAATTTCAGAAAACAATCATTGAAGTAGTAAAATTGAAAATGACTGATAAAGTTGACCAATACTACGACGTTGCTTTGTCCCTGGTAGAAACTTGTGGAAACCTTATTAGTGAGCACATTAATGGTTGTAAATCCTTCGTACTGAAATCATGTGACATAGATCTGGTGACTGAAATAGATAAAAAAGTTGAAGACACACTGGTTGGCGGTCTTTCTAAAGCCTTTCCCGACCACAAGTTTATTGGTGAGGAGTCAGTCGCTGATGGGACGAAATGCGAGTTGACAGACTCACCAACATGGATCATCGATCCAGTTGATGGAACAATGAACTTCGTGCACGGTTTTCCGCACAGCTCAATATCGGTGGGCCTCACAATTAATAAGGAGCCAGTTGTTGGTATTATCTATAATCCTATCTTAGGGCAGATGTTTACCGCTAAGAAAGGTCAAGGTGCCTTCTTGAATGAGACACAAATTCATGTATCACAAGTTAAAGAGTTTGCCACGGCTTTAGTCACATTTGAAGCAGGTACGAGTCGAGACCCTGAGAGATTTAAGGCTGTGATGGAGAACTATAAGATTGTTGTCAGTAAAGGGCATGGAGTGAGAACATTGGGTTCAGCTGCACTGAATATGGCTATGGTGGCTTTAGGAGGAGCTGATGCTTATTTTGAATTTGGAATTCATGCTTGGGATGTCGCAGCAGGAACTGTTTTGGTGAGGGAAGCTGGTGGAGTGGTCATTGATCCTGCTGGTGGACCATTTGACATATTGTCTAGGAGAATACTCAGTGCCAGTACAACAGAATTAGCTGAAGAGATTTCAAAGAATATAGTTCAGTTTTATCCTGAGAGAGATTAAATTCCACCATAGTTTGTGAAATTAATTAGAAATTTTAAAACCATTTTATTTCAATAAATTTTAAACTCAATATGAAATTAGATAGAATTTCTTGATTTAATACATAAATGTTAATACCACAAAGCAAATTTATAAAACTACATGAATAAGCAAATTATAAAAACAAAATATTGACACACCTGTGCCCATGTTAGAATCCAGGTGTTAGAATAAGGGTTCAATTGTCTAATGAAAACCCTCAAAAATTATAATATGCATAATTACTAGTGGAAGGACGTTTTGTGAGTCTGCACAGGTACATACTGCCTCCCTTGCCTATTTCTGACGTGAAGCAGTAATGCATTTCGGTTTGAGGGGTGGGGCAACCTTTGGACTAAAAACGGAGACCTAAGAACTAATATCTCAAGGTTGGTGGGGGAATTTACGTTGTAGATGTCTATGGGCTCCTGTGGCTTTTAGCTGATATGGGCCCCAGTACCAATAGGTGGTTCGTGAGCTTGTCCACCCATCAAAACCATACAATAATAGTAATAATAATGATTACTACTCTTGGTGCATTTGTTTATATGCATTTCTTTTAAAAAAGTGAAGATCATGAGGGAATTTTAATTTATTAAAAATGTACTTGTAAATACTTGATCAAATCATTATAGTATTTTTATTTATGTTTACAACTCACAAAATGAAGAGTACATGTTCTTTATAAAAAATGTGGCTTAATTTCACGTTTGTTGTTACGGAAGTTTTTAATTATTTACGGTTTGTATGGCCACAGATGACTAACAGTACTGAGACCTTAGATCTACCCTCTCAAGGTACGTGGCGGCATTTTCGTTGTTGATGCTTTGGTTTCCGGTAACCCCTTATAACACCAGGTGGGCCTGAGAGCGTCCACCCATCACAGCAATAAGAAAATAACAAATTAGCTGAAACCTTAAATATTAAAATTATTATGTTAAATATTTAATTTTATAGTTTTAACTAATTTTAGACAGCAGGTTTACTGTTTTATGAATATAGGTAATATCTCATACTGGCTAGTCGTAAGCTTAGCTTTTTTCATTACTGAAAAGTAAATGTTTAGTATTGTATATTAAAATCTCATCCCTAAATGAGTAGCTGTGTAGTAAAAAAAACAGTTCTGTTACACAGATGGTGTTTGATGGTGAAAAGTGAGATTGTTAGTTTACCCTATGGTATAGTTATGTAGCAAATTAAAAAATATTATATTCTGAAGATGTTTTGAATTGATGTTTGTAGAGTAATATTCAATTTATATTTTATCTAATTTTCCCTCGCTTTGACTTGTGTTAATATTATTTAAAAAATAAAATTGTGTAAAAACGGTCAACATTGCTATTTATTTTATTAGTATTAATTAGCATTCTTCAAACGAGGCTTGTGGAGAGTATTAAGCGGTAGGCAGCGGCTTGGCTCTGCCCCTGGCATTGCTGACGCCCATGAGCGACGGTAACCATTTACCATCAGGTGGACCGTATGCTCGTCTGCCTGCTAGGGCAATAAAATAATAATAATATGAATTAAGTCATGGTTTGAGTCATGGTGAAACGCTATAGATTAATGCCACAGTCCGTTTTAGTATCAGGCAAAGGCAAGCTGCAATACAACAATCAAAATTCACTCTATGTTGCATATACCTGCACTTTTTGTATTCTTTTATTGCCATTGTAGGCAGGCGAGCATACGTCACACTTGATGGTGAGTGGTTGCCTTCGCTCGAAGATGACAGCAACTGAGCTGCAGATAATTTTTTCTTTACAATTTCATAACTTCCGATGGTGATACCGATCAAAATAAGAGAAATACTATTTTATATTTTTACTAGTCTTTAATGGTTTTGAAAATTAACATTGTTAGTGTCAATAAATAGTTTGTCACAGTCTCGCTTTACTCAGTCAATACTGTCAATATTACGTCAGTACTATCAAGTCATATAATTACACAAGCGCTTCCACTTGTAATTAAAGCACCTTCTCAGTTTAAATCTACTCAGTCAGATAACAAATATCAATAATGTAAAAAGAGGGTATCTTTAATTTTAATCAAGATAATTTGGATATGATTTTTGTGGAAATGTTTTTCTTCATGGCTCGATACGTTAAGAATCTAAGAATACGAAGAACTTTAAAAAAAAATCCATCCATTTCATATTGAAGTTTACACGGACATGCGAAAGATACTACGGTCCATACTAATGCCTAAAGTCTAAAATGTCATCAGTCTAGTTCAGTCAGCATGTCATGTCCTATTAGTTATATTTCGAGGTTTCTCATCTTTAATAATAACGAAAAAAAAAAAAAAATCTTTAAAAGCTTTTTGACTCAGAATAAGAAAGTTAGAAACTACCAAATTTGATGGAATAAATAAATAAGAAACACATTGCGATTTATCTGGCCGTGCGATAGACGTCACGAGATGTTCATATTCTTCCTTATATCCAGCTTCAAAAGGTCTACTGCTATTGTAATTGGTATATAAACAAACAAAAAATATCATTGTATCATTATAATTGTTTATGAAAATTATGAATTTGTCATCAGTCAAAGTCCTTCTTATTATAAGTCGCTCTTATAGATTTAAGGTTTTTGTCGAAAAATGTTGTAAAAGTCATGAAAAAGCTAATGTTCAAATTATGGTAATACATTTTGTCAGTTATATCAGTCATTTAGGTCAGTGCGTCATTTCTAGTCTGTCAAGTGAGTCCAGTCTTTTTTTTGTTTTGAGTCACGCATTTTAAGTAGGTAGGTAGGCTTGCTCTGCAAACTTTTACAATAACATGCTTCTGGCAATAATAGTGCTTATTACAATAATGTATAAGTCCTTTCAGTAAATCATTGATATATAGGCCTGCATTGACAGTCTGGCGAATCTAAATTACGTATTCAAGAATACTTATAATAAAGCAGTGCTAGGCACGCATCTAAAGAAAGTAATATTTTCAATGCGTTTCTGTTTGACAATTTACAAAAGTCGAGATTATAAAAATACAAAATAATTATATACTACAATTGAACTAATTTAATGTTATTTTTAAAATCTTCCAGGACGTCGTCTTCTTAAATTCTTAAAGTTGAATGGTCTTGGTATTTCTGTGAGTGCCTGCGGATCACCTTTAATTGCTGGCATTTTGTATGATATTCCCTCGGGTAAATCTTCCATTTCTTCATACACTGCCCATTGAGTCGGACTGAAATTTTTTATTTTTATTATAGTGGATTTTATTTCAAAACGCGAAAATCCATTTTAACACGTATTTTATTATGTAAACTACCGTAATGAAAATATAATATATAGTATAGCATAGTAGTAAACTTTAATATCTTATTATTTTATACGTATAGTACTCAGTTAACGTGGTCAATAAGGAAATAATTTGGTCTATTTACTTGTGTTCATATTTACAGGGGCTTTAAGGCCAGCGTATATTTCAAATTTGAAGTGATTACTTAGAGTGAATATTGTTTCTAAGCGCTCATCGTTCATCAGTACCGTAGCGTTAAAAACTAACATTAACCCTCTTCTGGATTTCGAATTCCTAGCACATATCCAAAGCTAATTGAAGACATGAGGGGATGAAGGGGATATGTCACAATTTCTTAATTTTCAGAAAACGGACAACAAACTTTTGTTACTTGTAGGTACTTTTTCTTCATTCATAACTCGTTCATGACATGCAGTTTATAAAAATACTTTAAACCCGGAGTTTTAAGGTCTAATATGGTTTATAGCCACATTAATTCAATGTAACAAGTCAAAAATCTTAAAAATGGTACTTAACCCCTTCATCCACTCATATATTCAAATGATTTTAATTCACAAGACCTTGTAAACGATCGTGGGCTTTCGGTTGATTCGGAATATAGTTTCGCTAGTGATAATCGGCAAGAAACTTAAGGCACTACTCGTAGGGCTTGCTCTTATGCAAAAATATATATTTCAACAAAAATTCAAGACCTATCTGATTAATACTTAATTTGACATACCTGATTTCGCTCGGAATCACTTGGAAAGTAACCGATGGTGTTTTAGCCGCACTGGCTGGTTTCCTGATTCTGTTTCGTACTCTTTCGGGTTTATTTGATTTTTGTTCAACTTCATCCAAATTCGCCATTTTATCTCCTGAAGATCGTTCTTCAATGCTTTCACTAGTCGGATCACTATCAGTTTTGAATGTCTCCTCTTTCGTAACATTCTCAGCATCAGGATATTTATGTAATACGTTTTTCACGTAGTAATATTTACCACCGGTTTGCGGATAAGTAGGTGAATGGTCGTCGTCGTTACGTCTCGTCGGTCTAAGTAAAGTATATGGTCTAGTTGCAGTTTCATACAAATAAAAAGTTGATAGTTTCTCTGTATTGGTTTTGTCATTTTCAGTCAAGTCAGATTTCGTGTCGTAAGTCGAAAAGTCTTTGCTAACTGTACCTAAGTTTATGTTAATTTCGTCATTATCAATCGTTTTATAAGCAGTTATGTCACGTTTAGGTTCAGTCGAGTCATTTTTGTCGGTCATTATTGTTATGTCAGTTGTGTCAACATTTTGTTCAGAGAAGTCATCATTTTTGTCGTTAGTCATGTCAAGTTTAGTATCAATTTTATGTTTGGTGTCTGTCGTGTCAGCTTTAACGTCATTGTTAATTTTGTCCGCAGTCAAGTCATTTAAATCACCTCTATAATTGCCTACGTAGCCGAAAGTGACTAGTTTGTACATGTTTTCTGTCGTAGAGGGTACCAAGAGGGCGGGTTTTTCGCTAACTTTTGGTTTATTAGTAAATTGAACACTCTCATCATTAGATCTAGCTGACGAATGTGATGTGTGGCGATTCGTTTGAGTGTCAGGCCTGTTTTCCCTATAATTATCATAGTTATTTTCTGGTCGTTTGTAATAGTAAGGTTTGTTCGGTCGTCTGTACGTATCGTCATAGGTCTGATAAGTCACTTTGACAACGTCACGTTCAGGAGGCCTTCTGGTCGTTTGCCTCCATGACACCGTAGGTCTAGGAACGTAGTTGATTAGGTAGGTGTATTTATCAATGTTTTCAGTAACAGTTATAACGGGTCTGTTGTGAGGTCTTTTATGATTTAGATTATTTATAACAATCGATTGAATGCTTTGTGTGTCGTCATTGTCGTAGTCGTAATCATCGTAACTAGTAGGTCTTTTGTGTCGCGAGTCAATCTTTTCAGTGTCGAAACGTAGTGTTTTGTTTTTAAAGTCTAATTTGTCGTCTATTTGTATTGTCGTGTCAGTTTTAGTCGCGTCTTCGTCAGTAACAGTCAAGTTGTCGGGTTTAGTGTCAGTGATTTTGGATGTGGCATTTTCTGTTTTGTTACTGTCAGTCGTTGAATTGAAAACCGCAGCAGGTTTCTTTTCAGCCATCTTGACGGCGCTTTTGAGGGGTTTAGCTTTAGGAGTGGTAGGTTTTCTGGTTGTTGTGGTAGGTTTGGTCCGTTTAGGTTTCTTGGTGGTCGGTTTGTGGTCATCATCAACGGTTCTTATGTTATTCGAATCATGTTCGATTTCGATCCACGGGGATAAGTCAAAGTTGCTCAACAGTCCGTTTTGACATGAAGTCCTTTCATTGTCAGGATTGTCAGGGGAGAGAAAAACAAATGGTTGTATCGTTTCGATCGTGTCTAAAGTTCGACATAGAACTTGCGCGAAGGATATCCTTCTGATCTGCTGTAGTTGCGCCGGAGTGAATGATGAATCGAAACCTCCATTTTCGTACCTGAAATTTAAAGGCCAACAATTTGTGATTGATATCAAAACTCTATTAATTCATTTGCAGAAGGCGTAGATCAGCCGCTAATATGCTTTTCAACGGCGATCATTTGTCTAAAAGAGCTAATACCAATCTTAGAGTGTGATTATGATTCCTATCGAATCACTAGAAGTCGGAAACAGCTAAAAGAGAGTCTCACCAAAATCTATCGCCTTTTCTTAAATTGCCGAACTGCTGCGCGATGATGCAAGCAAACGTTGGTCCAACTAGACCTCCAACGACTGGCCTTTCAGCCATACCTCCAGTAAACAGGTCTATGTCATCCACATCCCTGAAAACCAAACACATTCAGAAACATCAAACTCAAGCAATAGCCGTAATTTATAATCGAGTGTTTCTAATTTAGAGACTAGTCATATACTACTAGTTTTTATACATCGATTAATATCTAAAGCTAAAGGAGGGCATTATTTTACCATAAAGCTACGTGCATATTTTTATACGGATGGACTCTCAATGTGTTCTCAACACTAACAAAATAGTAACATCACTGACGACTTACGGAGAGCGCTCTCGATAGAGTCCTAGAAATGATGTTATTTCCCTACTACTGATTCATGAGCGGGGATTGATTCATCTTTTGGTTAAAAATGTCTGTCTTCCCGAGTGTACTGTGTAAATTATCGGCAGTCATCACATAAGAGAAAGTTCCTGGGTCGGGGCCGAATTTGCAACGTTTACTTCAATTGTATTTGCTTGTTTTCTAGATATTTTAGTGTAAAGATATTTAAAAGAATCACCTGTACAAGAATTCCATTTTCCTTACAACCCTGTCCGGCATTACTCGCTTCAAATCGTCGAAGCTAAGAATCGGTGTCAATCCGCATGGCTCTCTCCACGCGGTGTAGGGAGGCACCCCATGATCACGTCCCCTTTGTATGTTAATGGCCGCTAAATCCATACCGAAGTCAAAATGTGGCGTTTGGAACAAATGGTTTGTTAGTTCTTCTGTAATGAATTCATCTCGTTTCTGGATTGGTTGGTTGACCATGCCGAAGACGAGGCGGTCTACCGCTCCCATGCTCCAAATGTTTGATGGATTAGTTAACTCATCGTGGAGAGATACGTCTGTAACACAATAATTTATTTGTTCAGATAGAATCGCAGATTTGTTATTAGGCAGTATTGCATCTTGAAGTAATGGTATATGTATTATAATATGCATGGAGCTCTTTTAATGATACTGCAAAACAATAGTACTGCAAAATGGAGAGACAAATAAAACAAATAATTCTCAAAAAAATAATAATTGCGTTTATTCAAACTGTCCACTGCTGATTTTTTTATGGAAATTGCTATTAATTTAAACAATATGTTTACTATTTTTACTAAATGTTTACAATATGTTTACTAAACAGCCATGTATTGTACTATATTTTATAAATAATTATCTAACCTACGTGTTACGTAGACACGTAGGTCGAAAGTTTAAATATGTACAAACACTCCAACGCATGCATGAATACTCTTAATTTCAATTATACTTTGGTAAGTTTAACAACTTAAAAAACTAAACGCGAAGAACTTTGTATACTGAAAATTGCATCTCTTGTCTTTTAAAATACTGGTAATATCGGCATGAAACATCAATCAACACGTTATTAATCTATGACATTAGAATTAGCTAAAATTGATGAAGGTACCTTAACAATTTAATTATCAACGACTTACTATTGTGCATCGGCCGGTGGAACCTATCGAAGCGTACCATTGATGACTGTACCAAACTGTGTCCGAATCTGAAGGCTGCAGAACCAAACGAACTAGCCGGATTAGGATTTATTTTAGGGCTGTAGTTCTTGTAGTAGCCCTTACTTTGGAGGTCTAGGTCGAATAGTTGCATTACTTCTGAACCTAGAAAAATATATGTAAAGATTGCAATGAAAATATGTAGGTACGTTTTTGTAATTATTGATTTGATAAAATGTGTTTGTACTATACAATTCTTATGCAAAAAAGTATATTGTGTAAGGCACCGAAAATATATAATAAGCTACTTGATGCTATAAAAAAGTCAAATTATTTTTATTTAAAAATAGCTTGAAAAAATTATTAACCCTAAGATGTTATTATACAGTTAACGATTTTTTAAATGATAAATCATTATGTTCATTTTAAATTCGCTTTTTTCTGTTCTTTGTTTTCGTTTTATGACATAAATAACTAATTCTTATTCAATTAATTTATTTGACTGTTTGATATTTTAATTAATTAATATATTTACTGACTGCATTGAATGTAAATAATTTTGAATAATACTTGCACGCCGAGCTGGTAGAAACACGCTGTTCTATAAAATATCTATCAATAACTTTGTAAACCGTGTTTTAGTTAATAAAGTTTGATTTGATTTGATTTGTTGCTAGGACGTGAATTGATGCTTCAGACTATTTTTAATCCATGTCCACAGCTTTACCTTGCTTTAATGTTTGCGCGCATGCTTTAACATTGTTCTAATAGATACATTCTGAGAATGCAGATTTTATAGGTGATGACATAAAAGAGTATGGTAGGTGGAAGTTATTCGCGAAATATCGGCCCAGCTTATCATAAGATGACGTAAAACGAGGTGGTAGAGTACAAATTGGTAGATTGGAAGACTGTGGTGATCATATTCTGATATTCTATAAAATCAACACCAGATCTCACTTCTTGGTGTGTCATTCACCTTCATTTTAAAACAGCTAGTTCAATGGTAACCCAGTTCTTAACACACTATATTTACTATGGCAATTGAATATAGATAGAATAAGCCTTTACCTAAAACAATTGGTAAAAATTCCCTGTATGTTATATGCTGGATCATGGCTCCGACGATTTTACGCGTCTCCTGGTAGATCTTTTCATCGCTCCAGTGGGGATTCAAGTGGGCCAGCTCTTGTGCCATTCTGACGAATAAAACTTACATTATAATAGCAAATTTATTACTAGGAGCTTGAACATCAAGCTTTTTTGCGTATGCGAAACTTCGTATATAATGAGTCGATGATCTGTTCCCTACTCGCTACTCCCTGAGATAACCCTGTTCAAAGTGTGTCAAAAGTGGGTCAGGTTTGATCAATCAAACATAATATTCTGCTTTTGTAGATGACGCAACAAGTTTCTCCTTGGGGCTTAGTCGATACGCCATCTCAAACAGACATCTCGATTGTATTCGAATCAGCCATTAATTTAAGAAGTATGGTTACTTTTGGCCCGAAACAGGTTGAATTTTGATTAATTACTTAAACACCCCAAGCCTTACTGATGACGGGCGCTTTAAGTAAATTGTCCAAACCTGTTATGTTGCCGCAGCCATACGATGTGTGCGGCGACCAGGCCAGGGTGCTCGTTGACGCGAGCGTCTCCCGACTTGAAGCAGTCTGTGGAGAGCGCTCCCCCGCGACACAGCCCCTCACCGTGGTCCGGGGGCAGCACCGGCCGGCGCTGTTGCACCCGCCCGTACTGTAGCATTCCTACATACATTTTGTATCAGTAGAAATGTACTATAGATTTTTCGTACTGGTGGTAGGACCTCTTGTGAGTCCGCACGGGTAGGTTGTAACTATACTGAGACCTTAGGACTTATATCCCAAAGTGGGTGGCCCATTTACATTGTAGATATTTATGGGCTCCAGTAACCACTTAACAGCAGTTGGGCTGTGAGCTCGTCTACACATTTAAGCAATAAATAAAAAAATATCTTCTGGTTTCTGATGAATACAATAATAAATTTCGAAATTTTGTTGGTATCACTATATTGCTTATCTTACGCTTCAAATTAAGCATTGTGGCGATTTCATGTATTATTTAAAACGTCTTTACTTTTCTGAACCCTTTAGTATTGGACTGTTTACCATAGAGGCTTTTTGAGAAATTATTTGCTATTATCTCGTCATGACCGTTTTGCCAGTGAAGTGGAGTTCTTCCTACCTGAGCCTGGTGTAGTAGTTAAGCTGATCTAAAGTGCGTTGCCAGAGATATTTTATGACACCATCACAGTTCTCGTGTGAACTCACCTCCACAGTTTCTTGAGCTCATGTTATCTTATATTCAAGCAGTGGCTTAGTCGTGGCCCTGGCCTTGCGGAAATCACTGGTGACCACTCACTGGGAAGTGGGTCATATACTCTCAGCTTTCAACAACTCAATGCATGTCTTACCATCAGTCATTACATCATCATTTATCACCTATACCTCTTGCGAGAAGTTAGGTGTCTTCAGTTATTCTGGAAGTCACGACAACGTGAAGTATCAAGTGTGTTCAGGGTTGGTAGCTAATCAACAATTAATATTAGTGACACGGGCGACATTTGCTTACGTTACCTTAATGTAAGTCTACACTTACCATTCCTAAACAATCTGAGATTGTCAGACTGTCTCGCTGAGCTACCGTATAGAGGCGAACCGTCAATGAAGGCAGACACTTGGTTCATCTGTTCTCTCCAGCCTAACGCGCAGTCGTCACGCGGGGCCGGCGAGGACCTGATGAAGTCCAGGCATCTGACACCTTTGGGGCCATAGAACGGGTCGGACGGCGGTACCGGAATGGGAAAGCATTCAGGGTGCTGTTAAATATAAAATTATACGATGAATTTGTTTTCCTTTTTTTAGTTTTTATGTTTTTGCTCTATACCTACGAATAACATCTTACCAAAAATTCTCTCGGAATGAAGTCTTTCCCACCATCCTTGCAGCATCTCGGGACAGAGCCGTTAAACCCTCTAGACTGCGAAGAAGAGGTCACGTCATGGTCCAAGAACTGTCCCCACTGCATCAGAAGATGTGTGACACCAGGATTTTCTACATTCTCACTCTGGTGGATAAAAGAGCTGATTTCTCTAGCTGATGGTAGTCTAGCTCCGGTGACAGACCTTCTTGGAGCTTGAAGGTCATCAGCGTAGGAAGGTCGGAGAAACCTCTGGACTGGACTCATGGTGGAACCCCAACGTGGGCGGTTGAAGTTGTTACAAGTCCCATCATGGGTACGGTATCTAGACAAGGATTTATTATTCCTTAATTAGCCATAAAGTTTTATCTACTGGGACTTATGAAATAAGGAAGATAAGACTAATTTACAGTAGTCTATTCGAAGTCTGGGTAAATTTATCTTTGTACTGTATGTGCTATCGGCATCCGTACCACCACGTTACAAGAGCTACCCCAGATTACGGCTTCTTTAAATTGAATGGTTACTATTTTATTAAAAATGTAATGCTTTCGAACCATTTTGACGATGTCTAAGTCATTTATAGGTTGTAATATTGAGGATAAATGAGCGGAGATATCATAGATTCTAGATTGTCCAGCGATTCATCATTTCCGACAAATTTGTTAGTGGCCGGTGATATACTTTTTTAATACTTAAAATGGTAATTTCGCTGAATAATATTATTCTCCAGAATTTCACCTTTAATAATCTCTATATATAAAAATGAATTGCTGTTCGTTAGTATTGCTAAAACTCGAGAACGGCTGGACCGATTTGGCTAATTTTAGTCTTGAATTATTCGTGGAAGTCCAGGGAAGGTTTAAAAGGTGAGAAAATATTATAAAAAAGCTCGGAATTATATAAAAACAAACAATTTTGTTTTTCCTTGTGTGTGATGTGTCCCCTTGATGTGTCTTTTATTTATCGATTGAGGCACTACGAAGTCTGCCGGGTCAGCTAGTAACGAAATAAATTTAATTAAAAAAATGCGTTCATGTAATATAGATCAACGAAATTTTAGTGATTAAAAAAAATGTTATGAACTCTCTAGGCTCTTTGGCAGTTTTTTTACTATTGATAGTTATTTCAACGTACCTTTTTGACGCTGGAGGACATTTGGGAGCTCTCAGAGGGCAGTGCTGCATGAGAGGGGACTGCCGTAATGAGCTTGCTGCTGGGAACTGTGCTTCTTCCGTACGACCTTGGAGCCCAGACCCATCGCCACCACTGAAAGGTAAAGGTGATGTTAACGCGCTGGTAATATGAAAATGAAGGGAATAACGAGTACGGAACATTTTACAAGACGATAATGATGATCATTCGAAGTGGGTTTTAATCGGTTTGAGAGCCGATTTGTTGTGTTTCATCCATGGGACACGAATAAAGTTTTCTAAATATTAATGTGCCTAATATGAGCTCACGTGCGCCATACAAAATCATGTAAGCAAAGATCACAAAATTTGCTTTCGTGCTAGGAAGATCGCGTCAATCCACACGGGTCAGTCTTATTATTCTATCTGTATCTGCCGCAAAACTGTCATGTTACGGTGTAAAACAATATACGTAAAGCCAATATAAAAAATTCTTAAGATAAAGTTTTACAGCTCCACACCACATATATAGTTACCTACATATATAAGGAGATAATAATTAAACAATCCACGGCAACTTACATACGGTTCTTTGACCCCTAAACTAAGATTCCCTGTTTTGTAGGAACCAGAGACTCTCGCATATCAATATTTTGAAGTCGTCGTGGCCTAAAGCATAAGACGTCCGGTGCATTCGTATGAAGCGATGCACCGGTGTTCGAATCCCGCGGGCGGGTACCAATTTTTCTAATGAAATACGTACTCAACAAAATTTTAATGTACACGATTGATTTCCACCGTGAAGGAATAACATCATGTAATAAAAATCAAACCTGCAAAATTATAATTTGTGTAATCACTGGTGGTAGAACCTCTTGGGAGTCCGCACGGGTAGGTACCACCACCCCCCGCCTATTTCCGCCGTGAAGCAGTAACGCGTTTCGGTTCGAAGGGTGGGGCAGCCGTTGTAACTATACTACCTTAGAACTTATATCTTGAGGTGGGTGGCGCATTTATGTTGTAGATGTCTATGGGCTCCAGTAACCACTTAACACCAGGTGGGCTGTGAGCTCGTCCACCCATCTAAGCAATAAAAAAAAACCATTTATATACTTTTAAACTCAATATTATATATAGATATAGATATAGAAGCCACATCACACCGCCGCCGCATATAATTAAAACAAACAGCCGAATACCATACCAGCTTACAATATAACCGCCAAAAGCGAATATACGACCGCTAATTTAATTTTAGATTGAAACGTGTTAGATTTTACCGAATTAATGCGAATCGACAATAAATTATATCGGAACTCAAGGCTGCGTACGATCGTAAAAGTTCAAGGGAAAGTAAACATGTTTACGTAATCTTAGAAACTTGTTATGATAACGTATTTATTTTACGCTCGATATTGTAGAAAGTCTACATCCGTTAATGCTTAATGTGGAACGAAAGTTGGCATGGCTTTGGCTAGGCAGTAATATGCGTATACGTTGGAGGCAATTCAACACATGGGTATCTTTTTTTTATTGCTTAGGTGGGTGGACGAGTTCACAACCCACCTGGTGTTAAGTGGTTACTGGAGCCCATAGACATCTACAACGTAAATGCGCCACCCACTTTATCTCAAAAAGTTCTAAGGTCTCAGTATGGCTACAATGGCTGCTCCACCCTTCAAAGCGAAACGCATTACTGCTTCACGCCATGACTTAAAAAATAACTAAAATCAATCACTACTTCATTATTATGTATGAATAAAAGCAAATTGAAGGGATCTGTAAACGACTGAAAAGTCTAAGAATAGCAAAGAATCATTTTATGACTCATCTATACAATTAGATAAAATTGGAGTGTCTGTTTGTAATAATAAAATAACCACTCTTTACTAAATGCGTAAGTATGTATACACAGTACATATACCAAAATAGCATTTATTTTAAATTTTGTCTGTCTGTCCGTTTGTTCCGGCTAATCTCTAGAATGGCTGGACCGATTTTGACAGGACTCGCAATGATAGGTAGCTGATGATGGAGTAATTTAGGCTACTTTTTTTAGACTAGCTTCGCCCCTCGGCGTCACCCGCAGTACGACAATAACCGCGGATAACATCGCGGGACTCGGATATCAATAATAAAATTTAATGTTTCCGAAGCGAAGCGAGGGCGGATCGCTAGTAATTAATAAATCTATTGTCTATTATAGGCATCTCTGGTTGTATTTGTTCAGTATAGTATCCAGTTTCCTACATAATATGCGAATTCATAAAGGTGTATACGGTGTAAGGCCTCGGGTATATACTACTCGTACTACTGCTAAAGATAAATGCGATTAACTCTGTTGAAGTTTGGTTTTTAAATGTCTGTCATAAGTATAATCGTGTGCACTCAATTATGACTTATGACTCTATTCAATTAGATTCAATTCAGCGGAATGTGACATCAGCGACGCGTCAAACGACCTCCAGCGAAAGAGAAATTAAACTTTCTCCTTTCGATTTCATTACCTCACCAACCTCGCACACTACTCCGATAGTTTATGAATTGTGCGATATGAAATACATATGTTAATTTTATGTTAATTACATATATAATGATTGTAATTGTTTATTGTAATAGTAAGGGAATTTGATTATTATCATATAATAATTATGAAACGTCAATCTGTATATATAAAAATGAATCGTTGTTCGTTAGTCTCGTTAAAACTCGAGAACGGCCTAACCAATTTGACTAATTTTGGTCTTGAATTATTTGTGGAAGTCCAGAGAAGGTTTTAAAGGTAAATAAATATGAAAATGCTCAGAATTAAATAAAAATAACAATTTTGTTTTTCCTTTGATGTGTCCTGCGTCGGACGGATTCCTTTGTTTGTTTTAAGTTTATTTTATACAAAAGTTTAGGTCTTTTATTTATCGATTGAGGCACTACGAAGTCTGCCGGGTCAGTTAGTAAATAATAAAAAAGACGAAACTTAAATCATAATAATGTAAGCGATGAGTTTAGCGCGATTTCGTAAGTTTTATTAAAAAAATATTGTTTCATAAAACACTTTGCAATTGAGTTAAACGAAGAAGATGACTACCGCGTCGAGAGCTATAGGGAGAAATAAAATCTTTATCTTGGAGCGAATGTTGAGTGAGCCCAAGTTCTACGATATTTTGCAGAGTTACAAGGGCCGGTATAACATATAAAAGATTAGGCGGAAATTGGTACGCACGGGCTATGTGTTACCTTATTAGCGGCAAAAAAACTGGTTCTAAAAAAACGTTACTCAAGCAATGGCTCTATTTTAAAGAACTATTTCAACGAGAAATCGAGATATGTATGAGAGGATCATTACAGAGATTCAATAACAAATTAGCTATAACTCAGTCCTTTCTTAACATTATAATATGTTTTAAAGTCCTTACCTGAGTACTCAGGTCGTGGCCGAGGTTTAGTCATGTAACTGAAGATCGTGTGGTGGTATCGTTAAGAAATGCTCATCAGTTGCAACAAGAAATAGTAACTGTGGAAGTATCTGAGTCTATGTTCGAGCAAGAGGCTCAAAATAGAGCACAGAGACTGACTATAAAAAAGTCGACGGCGGAAACTGTACTTTTTTATTGTCTTTGCAGGCAGACGAGCATACGGCCCACCTGATAATAAGTGGTTACCGTCGCTCATGGACGCCAGCAATGCCAGAGGCACAGCCAAGTCGCTGCCTACAAATTGCATTAATTTATCAAATTTTACCAATGTTGTTAATACTTATTGTACTATTGTTATTAATTTTGTTTTGTAGGTATTATCGAAGGAGTTCATTCATATATGTATTATCATTATTTTTATTAATTGATAAGATACTTAATAAATTAATTTTTGTATTTTAATATTCATTTTTATTACTTGCGTTGCACATGAGCTGATTATATCAACACAATTTACATTTTATAAACAGATTATAAATATATTCGAAACTAGATTCTCGATATGAATATGATTCAGGGGTTTTATTTCTCGATTTATCAGATGAGTTCACGGTCAATCCGGTATAGTGGTGTGTTTATAGACAACATGAATCCCGCAAACCACCTCAAAACTTCAAGAGTTCGAAGTTATAATATTATATTGGTTGCCCAAACATTAGCGTTCAATGATGGGTACGTTATTTTCTAGTTAACGAATTTGTTTGAATTTAATTTTCTTAAAATTGCATTTTACTCTGATAAGTAAATTAACTTGACGCGTAATTATCATGCGTTCCTAAAAAAAGAAAAACAAATTTGGTAGTTTAAAAAACATAGTAGAAAAATCACTTACCTGTCAATAATTTACAGAACGGTAAGAAATCAAAGAACATCAAAGTCAAGTAAAATCCATAGTCAAGTCAAGTGCACAGTCAAGTCAATGCCATAGTCAAGTCGAGTCACTGTTATTGTCACACACTAATCACTGTCATGTCAGTCAAGGCATTAGAGTTATTTACACATGGCTATTTGTTGAAATTAAATAAAAAAATTAATATAAAATTCGAATTTCGAATGACTAGATTGAGTAAACGGCAGTGAGCGTCGGAACGCCATCGCGTCCGCGCCTTACTGTTGAGGGGAGATCGTTGCGCGCGCTAAAATACTACCACTACTTCGCGCCAATGTTTCGTAAAACACAATTAAACTTTTACGAGTTGTGAGATGTACAATTTTTAGGTTTAAAAGGGTCACCGAGATAGCGTGTGCAGATTTTACAATTCGTGTTTTTGTTTAATTGCAAAAGCAGATTAGTTCGCAGTTTAGTTGGTAAGCGGTTAGTCTATAGACGATGATCGACTTTCCGAGGGATGATTATTAAAATAAACTTGGATTAGAAAAACTTGTATATTAAAGTAAAAAATCAATAATCTAGGAAAACGTGTCACTTATGACAAGGGTATCATGACAACGGATTTGCGTATTACAACGCTCTCTAGTGACGGTTTTAGGAGTTGGAAAAAACAGGGTGAACATTCCGCCCACCATGAACTACAAAAGTTCATAGCCAACAATGAGGCCATCAAATTTTACATGTACAATTAACATCTCCATGAAACCGTAACATTTTAACCTAATCGTAATCAATAAAGAACTGCTCAACATGAACTAAATATAAACTTACACATTAAAGAAACCATAATAACGACAAAGTTCAGTCAAGGGTTGCTTTTAAACAGTTCGTACTTACTTACAACTAAACAATAACAAAATACTTAATAGCTGATGCATCCAAAGATACATTTAAGTTACATACATTGCATGAAATATCTACAGTTATTCAGGTAAGTAATGTTAAAAAGCGATAGGCAAAGTTTGGAGACTGGTCTTACAATTTTAGATTTCTTACATTTGATAGTACCCTTGTGACATTATCTGGAAGTCAGTATGCTCTGGTACGACCTTGACCATTCGATACATCTTAACTATGTCCGCTGCGAAACATATAGGATAAGTACGCCATTTCATAATTATGTGTCGTAACTCTGGTTGAAGCCTTGGACCTACCAATAAATCATTGTTCAATGACTTGCCGCTGGTACCCTTACACGAAGCGTCGAAAACAACGCCGACCTTCGTTGTACTTTTGTCCTCGCGAACAACCAACTGCATGATGAGGTAGATAAACGCATCCTGGCTTAGCAGCTTCTTGTTTGTCATTAATTACTTCTATATGATTCATAGCCAGGTGGCTACATTTATTACCTTGGATTATTCTTGCTTCAAGAATGGATTATTTTCAAGTTTCTTCTTGAGCAAGTGGATTGTTGTCGCGAAAAGGAAGACCTACAACATAACGACCCAAACTGTCCCTAGTTGTAGTGGATTCAAAGTATCTTTCACAGGATTCTTCTTCCTTGGATAAAAGTGGATGATGCTAGTCAGTTTCAATCTCCCAGAACTGACGCAGCAAATCATTGATTGAGTTGTCATGGGTATGTGCGCTAATAATGTAAGGAGTATCCCCACTAACTTAAACTCGTCCCGACAGGATCCATCCCAGCTGTGTATTTTGAGCTGTCAAGGTTCCAGGTGGATTTCTCAATATGCCTTCTGACAAAACCTGACCATACACATCAGCGCCCAGTAGAAGATCTATATTGCTTGGTGTACCATATCCTGGATCAGCCATCTGCAATTGCAACAATTCCGGCCAATCCTGTAATTGAATTTTCTGTGAAGGAAGAGTGGATGTTAGGCAGTTTAAAACATAGGCTTGAACGGGATAGCTAAAAGAGTTATATGTGGACTGTACTTTAAATTGAACCATATGTTTTACTGAAATACTAGATTTTTCTCCTCCTAAACCAGATATGGTACTTAGAACTGGCAACCTTCAAAGCTGCAAAAGTTGAACTGCGTGTTCACTAATAAACGAGGCTTGAGAGCCCTGATCCAACAATGCCCTAAGTGTGTGATACATACCCTTGTTGGATACATAAACTAATGCGCTAGCTAACATTACTTGACTACTTGATCTCATTTCACTGTTAGAAAAATGGCTGACAACACGCTCCACGTGATCCGCTGCCTGCGGTTCTTGTGCTGGCTCCCGCTGTTGATTAGTGGGCTGACTAGGACCCGCCAGGGTCGGATTGTGAGTGCCGCCTTCCTGGTGCAGCAGCGAGTGATGACGTTGGCCACAGCACCGACAAGCCGTGCGTCGTTTGCACTGTGTTACCGAATGGTTAGCTCCGAAGCAATTGAAACACAGTTTTCTCTTCTGGATGAACTCCCGGCGATTCCCGATGGCTTCTTGTACAAATTTCTTGCATTGATAAAGCAAGTGATGTCCCGAACAGAATGGGCAGGATACAGACGTCGTCACGCTGAACACCTTCGGTTTATCCGCTGCATCTTTGCCTCTAAACTCTCTTCTTTGGTTTGGTTCTAAAAACTCGAGTGCTCGATATCTTGATTCCAGGAATGATTGGAACTCGCTTAGTGTAGGCAATCGATCAGCCTGTTCGCTTAGTTTTTGTTCCCATTGTTTCTGGGATTCATTATCCAATTTTATTGTGATGAGATATATAATCAGGATGTCCCATGTCGATACAGGTATACCAAGGTTAGATAAAGCGTGCAAGCAATCATTTGTCGTATCGAGTATTTGTTTAACACCGTTGGATGACTCTGAAGATAAAGCCCTTTGGCCCACCAGCCTGGCCAGAATGCTGTTCGCGATGTAACGTTTGTTATTGTATCCTTTGTTTAATAGCTATATTCGTTATTTTCGCATCCCAATATAACATTCTGGTGATTTTCTTCAAACTAACCAGTGTTGTTCCAATAATTGCAATCTCGTTTCGATATATTCCCTTGTTATTCTAGACGCAGGTGACTTTTTGAAATTAATCTTTGCCTTAAATATCTTATTTTGAATATCGGTTTTTTAATATAACTGTCCGGGCCCATTCTTCACATTCACTAGTACTTAGCAACGAAATAGTTTTGTGTTAATTACGGTTTGTAACATTCTTTGCACTTAAAATTGTTGTTTATCATTAGTTGTTTTCTTATCTGGCTCGTATTGGACCATGATCGACTTTCCGAGGGATGATTATTAAAATAAACTTGGATTAGAAAAACTTGTATATTAAAGTAAAAAATCAATAATCTAGGAAAACGTGTCACTTATGACAAGGGTATCATGACAACGGATTTGCGTATTACAGCGCTCTCTAGTGACGGTTTTAGGAGTTGGAAAAAACAGGGTGAACAGACGATATGATTCGTATTCGGATGTGCATTCCACTTTGTCCATAGCCAGTAGACAGAGTTAAAACTTTCTGTTACTTTGAAATAACAGTTTTATCAGAATACTGGTGGTACGGTGTCTTGTAAGGATGCAATATTTTCCGTGAAGCAGTAATGCGTTTCGGTTTAAAGGGTGGGGCAGCCGTTGTACTGTAAAACTAAGACTTAGAACTCATGTCTCAAGTTGGGTGACGGAATTTACATTCTTCATGTTTTTGGCTCCGGTTACCACTTAACACCAGATGGGCCGCGAGTTCATCCACCCATATAAGCAATAAAAAGAAACAAATAACAAATAAAAGTGAACACTGTATGTAGTATAGTATTCGGACCTAAGTAAGGACAGGTAAAATGGAATAGTGTGTTGTCGCAAATTCTAATATGGTTCATTTTCGTAGGCCCTTAAATCTTGATCCATAATTGCTTTCAAATAAGTTTTGCACGGCGTTCTTAGTGATAAACCGTACTAAAAATTCCATTTTCCCTCAGGTAACTTTGCAATGCCGTCTTCGTAAGAAAATCGTTTTGAAAAGTTTTCATTTACCTCAATGTTGCTTAAACTAATAACAGTAATTTGCAAGTTGACAAACATCAATGATTACGGATCAATTCGTTCGAGAACTAATCGATTCTATCCGAAGTAAATTCCGACTATGGTATTTTCGTAATAAATAAAATGACTTTTTTGATGGCACACATCGGGCATCGGTGCAGAACGGGCGTTAAATTGACGAAAATACAATTAACTGTAAATTTTTCCAAAGCATCATGTTGACTATATCCATCAACTTTGAACATCATTATCATCATCATTCTCCTGCCCAACGAAGGTTACTAACGTAAGTATTAACAAACTTGGATAACTCACTAATCGTATGGAGTTGTTAATGCATTAACTAATACATAGAATACACCATCGCGATAAACAAGGTGTGTTATTTTCAGGGTTTTATATGCAGATATGAGATTTTAATAATATATTGTACTCTTTGAAATTCAATAGATTTATTTGTTCATCGTTGCCTTTTCCCAATCACATGGGGTCGGCGTAACATGTTTTCTCCTCCCGTACTCCTCTATCATATACCATTTCTTTACTCACTCCCCTCTTACACATATCGTCTTTCACACAATCCATCCATTTCTTCTTAGGTCTACCTCTTCCTCTATAGCCTTCCAAATTCATAGTTAACACTCTTAGCATCAACTTTGAACGAATGGGCATAGTATTTCGGAGGATACATTTCGTTTTCTTTGTGCATTTGTTTACGTAGTAGAGTTTACTTTGACATCCAATAGGTATGTTACATAAAATCTGAATAATTTGAATGACAATCAGTGGTATTTGTTCTATAGGTTCTAAAGCAATTGATCCGATTGTGACGAGAACTGGTATTGTTGTTGGTGGTCCAGGAAAGGCTTCTGTTTTTGCACCGTGAACTTAAGAAAGGTTAGGTTAGGAAAAAAAAAAGGTTAGGCCCGCGTTTGGTTTAGTTTAGACAGGAGTCACTAGTTTTAAAGATCTTTTTTATAGAAAGATGAATGACAGTCAAACGTCGACAGATACCAAGCAATCTTAGTCGTCCGTGTAACCACGGATACTGTAAAGTATTGGAAACGTCATATATAATAATAAGAAATTTCTTTTTAACTAGTGGCCCCGTAGTAGTCGAAATTCGACTACAATTAATTGAAATTATAAGTTTCAACATTATTATGGTCCTATTGTTACAGATTTCGCCAAGACTACGCTATAGACAAATACTCGTAATAGTAAAGATAAACAACCTATTCTCCTAACCTATTCTCAATTTGACTACAGACTTTAAGCAATAACAAAAGTTTGACGATAAACAAAGAGTATATGTTTGTGTGTCAAATACATTGTAGTGTGTGTGTAATGTTTTCTTTATTGATTTAATGTATCTTTTATGCATTATTTAAAAAAAAAATTAGCATTGTGCACTTCTTCTCTATATTCTCTATAAGTGTGGAAAATTTCATACTGCTCCGTCCGCGCAATTTTCGTAAAAAGGAATACAAAGTGTTTGCTTCACGTATTAATATATAGATTATGTCTACAATTCATTTCTTTTTAATTATGTCTACAATTACAAATATCGAAGAATTCTATTATACAAACACTTTTAAAATTTTAAATCATCATTAAAATAATACGTGAAGCAAAAACTTTGTATCCCTTTTTAAGAAAATTGTGCGGACGGAGGAGTATGAAATTTTCCACACTTATAGAGAATATAGAGAAGAAGTGCACAATGCTAATATTTTTTTTAAATAATGCATAAAAGATACATTAAATCATTAAAGAAAACATTACACACACTACATACCATGTATTTGACGCACACACGCATACATACTATTTGTTGTCAAACTTTTGTTCTTGACGTCTGTTGTCAAATTGAGAATAGATTAAATATTGTTTGTCTTTATTAATATTTTTTATAGTGTAGTCTTGGTGAAATTTGTGAATATAGAAGTATAAAATACAATCATAATAGTGTACAAACTTGCAATTCCAATTAATTATAGTCGAATTTCGACTACTGCGGGACCTCTAGTCATCATTAAAACACGTTGTGATGACACGAAAATCAATTCATAATAATTTCGTTTCGCAACATATCCTTATACAGTTACCTTTATAATATAATTCAATATGTGTACACATTCCTCATATGGGATGCATGTCATTACATGCACCTTCACTAGTGGTTGGATGTGTGGTCAGCGCACACGAATGGTTCAGTTTATATCTTCAGGTATTACACGCTCCCAAGATCTAGCGATGGTAGCAGTAAGGTGTTCAGCTGAACAAGCGGCTTAGCGGTAGGCAGCGGCTTGGCTCTGCCACTGGCATTGCTGAAGTCCATGGGCGACGGTAACCACTCACCATCAGGTGGTCCGGGTGCTCGTCTGCCTACAAGGGCAATAAAAATAAAAAAAATCGATCAATTTAGGGCGATACACACTAAAATTATATACGCTATAGTATCCTCTTCCTGCATCAGTAATCCTTAATGCTCTAGGTCGTGGTCTTGTCTAATAACTTCATCCTGGATTATCTCTCGTCACTCCTGCCTATCCACGTCTGTGTGGATAGCAACGTGGACTGAAGTGTTGAGAGCGGAGCATATCTGGTCGGACCAGCGCTTTTGACTCCTGCCTCTGGGTCTTCTTCACCATACCTTGCCTGTTACCAGCAGCTTCTCCAAATTGTTACCTCTCTTTCTGGCAACGCTCTATAATTTTTTTTTATTACTTTTTTTTATTGCTGGTGTTAAGTGGTTACTGGAGCCCATAGACATCTACGACGTAAATGCGCCACCCACCTTGAGATATAAGTTCTACGTTCCCAAGTATAGTTACAATGGCTGCCCCACCCATCAAACCGAAACGCATTACTGCTTTATGGCAGAAATGGGCGGGGTTGTGGTACCTACCGGCGCGGACTCACAAGAGGTCCTACCACCAGTAATTACGCAAATTAAAATTTGCGCGTTTGATTTTTATTACACGATGTTATTCCTTCACCGTGGAAGTCAATCGAGAACATATACTATATTAGATTAAATCCATATGATTTATTTTGTTCTCCAACAAAGTACACACGCGAAGAAAACAGTTTTAAGAGACCAAATAGATAGTTCTTAGCATGTGCAAGTGTTACATTGGTTGCCGATATAAAAATCTTCGTATATAATTTATTCTTACGTAATCAGAAAACGGTACTGAAAACATAAACCGTACAAAAACAAGTCGAGATGCCGCAACGGTTTACCAATAGCCATCAATGGATCGTTAACTAATAAGTTTCGTAAAACCACCGGCAATAGCGCGCAACGGACGAGTGAGCATTCCAGTACGACAAACACTCAACAATGTCAGTTCATAGCCGAATGTTTTAACCGATAATTGGATTACGTGAACAGAGGTTTATTTCACTTCATAACTGTGTGGCGATTAAGAACGCACCGTTTTAATAATATGCTTTTATTAGCTTCAGACGTATTGTATGTTTGTAACGGAATCTTTGGACATGATTTTGACCCCGTCGGATTAACTCGAAATTCGGTATACTTATTAAGGACCGATGACAATTCAGTATTAAAAAAAAAATATTGAAAAAATAGAAATTCAATTAAAAAATAAAAAATTAATAATAGTATAAAAAAACTAACGAAATACGCTTTTTTAGAAAATCCAACTAAAAAATAGAAAATAAATTTTAGTAAATTTGAATTATAAATAGTGTAAAAAAAAGATTTTATTATAAAAAAACGTGGGGTGCTTTTCAGAATATTTTTTTATTGCTTAGATAGGTGGACAAGCTTACAGTCCACCTGGTGTCAAGTGGTTATTGGAGTCCATAGACATCTCTAAAGTAAATGCGGCACCCACTTTGAGATATGAGTTCTAAGGTCTCAGTACAGTTAGAACGGCTGCCCCGCCCTTCAAATCGAAACGCATTACTGCTTCACGGCAGAAATAGGCTTTAATTTTATTTAAGCGACATTTTTGTAACTTTACAGGAGAGCCAGTTAAAGTTTAAAATTCGCCAAAAAACTTTTTCGGCTATTTCAATTTTCAATGTAGTAAACATAATTGAAGTTCAATTAATAACATCGAATTTTTTATGCCAATAGGTACCAAATAAAACGCACTTTTCGTTACAAAGATAAATATCGTGTTTTAAGCGAAATGTCGCTTAGACCAAAAATAACCACCGCCCCGCCTATTTCTGCCGTGAAGCAGTAATGCGTTTCGGTTTGAAGGGTGGGGTAGCCGTTTTAACTATACTGAGACCTTAGAGCTTATATCTCAAGGTGGGTGGCGCATTTACATTGTAGATGTCAGTAACCACTTAACACCAGGTGGGCTGTGAGCTCGTCCACCCATCTAAGCAATAAAAAAAATAGTCTTTTTACAATGGATATTTACTTATGTTCGACAATTTATCGAAATACGACCCTAATTACGGACACTCCAAGACTTCAATTGATTTTGCGCGTTGCGTTTGCTCTTTTATTTTGTCTTTTGGCAAAATTAAAATTGATTCTATTTTTTTTTTTAATCATGGGAAGAGAGCCTTTTGTATACATAGTTAATATTAAAAACATTTTATTTTCAATTGCTTCAGGTTCTTATGCTGAGATAAGTGGTAATATTTCTTGCCAAATTTATCGCGAACATATAAAAATTGCGAGTGTTGTCATTGTAAAGTAATCAATACAAAATGAGTATAATCTCAGTTAGAAGTTCGCCGGTGTTTGTTGTACGCGTTGCGTATTGTTTGCTGTCTTGCACTGCGGAAGAGATTTGCTCATAGGGTTGTCAAGTCTTAACTGAAAATATTTAATTAAGCTACGATTTCAGAACAGTTATATTTGTGTATTAATTACGTCCTTCGATATTGCTGCAAATAAGCAAACATTCTCAGAACTCACTTGGTATGAAGTTTGGGCATGTGTCATTATGTATAAAATGTTCTGAGTTTTAACGTAACATGCAGACTATTCAGAGATCAATTATGTCTTTCAGCAATGTTAATGAGTTCTAAGGTGCTTCACGGCTGAAACAGGCAGAGTGTGGGGTATCTACCCGTGCGGACTCACAAAATGTCTTATCACGAGTATTTACGCAAATTATAATTTTGTGAGTTTGATTTTTATTATAACATTTTATTCCTTCACCTTGGAAGTAAATCGTGAACGTTTGAGAAGTACGTATTTCATAATAAAAATTGGTACTTGCCCGCCGGATTCGAACACCGTCGCATCGCTTGGTACGAATGCACCCGGCGTCTTATCCTTTAGGCCACGATGACTTCAAATATGCAATTATATATGTGACAGTACTAATGTGCAAGCGTCGGTAATATTTAAGTTCGCGCTCAAACTGTCGAGGTGTGAACGTCCAGTTTACGCGGAAACAGAGCCGCCTATAATTAATACCAGACTCTATTAGGTCTTATTAATCCTGGTATAGAAGTTTAGAAGAACTTGCTAAGGCTAAGCCGCCTACTTTCTGCCAGCATTGCCTAGGGGTTAATTTTGAATTTCCCTGCCATCCCTAAAAAAATTAATTTTCACGGCCTTGCCTATTGTCTTTTCGCCATCAACGCCATAATGTTTTTGGTTAGCGGTAAATTATTTTATTGTTTCTTAACCAACAAGTTACGTGCGATCAAACAAACGTTTCGTAATCTGTGGTGGCATATCTTCGCAGACCAGGAACTGTCTGGGTATCGAGGGTAATTTGCAAGGTCTATTAATTCTTAGGTAAAAAATGCCAAGCTGTGACCGTGTCACCAAACATGAGTTTGCGCTTCGATTGAATGTTTTGTGTATGCTCTTTTATTGGTATTTATTAGTCGAGAATCTTTGTTTGGATTTTTAACTAAGTAAGGTAGTAAGTAAGGTATTGTAAGCCAAAGTAGAAGGAAAGAGACCCTGCGGCCGATTACCTAGTCGTTGTCAAGTAACCGCTCTAACTGGGTTGCCAGTCGCAACCGCCATTCGAGCAGCTGAGGACCGGACGCGATGGAAACAGCTCACGAGACAGGCAACGGTCAAGTTTCAGGGACACGACCTTCAGCAATGAAGAAAGCGACGAAGAAGAAGAAGAAGAAAGAGAAGGTATTGCACATTCTGAAATGTGTAAGTTAAAATAATCTTTAAGTTAGATAGATTTTGCTAAATATAATGACCTAGATAGTGATTTAGTTACGTTCCTTTCGTTGCTGAGGTCCATTAACGACCGTGAACACTCAAAATCAAATGGGCGTCGTGCTTGTCTGAAAGGTAATAAAAAATGATGCTAGCGGATTTTCCGGTTTTTATCATTATTTCTCTGTAGATAGTGTGATAAGTAGCTGAGATTAAGACCCGCCTGGTGTTAATTGGTTACCGCAGACTATCACTATGTGCATGCCGCTACGCGCTTTCCCTCGTAAAAAATAAATAAACTAACAGACAAAAGGCTGTATTCGAACACATATTGAGCATATTTCACTGACACCTCTCAAGATTGTGGTTCTCTTTGGGGCAGCACAGTTCCTATTTCACTTTAAAATTTAACTCTCTTTTTGCAGTCGGTCCCTCATGTCTGCGGATCCTGGTCATAATTAGACGGCCCACACTTAGATCGGACGATCGATGCCTCCATGGATTCCGATCTTGGTTAGTCCATTTGCTTGGGGACTCTGTCTGACCCAACAATATTGAAAAACACACTCAGATCGGACGAGCTGCCTCCATCGATTCCGATCCTGATCAGTCCATTTGCTTGGGGACTCTCTCTGACCCAACAATATTGAAAAACACACTCAGATCGGACGAGCTGCCTCCATCGATTCCGATCCTGATCAGTCCATTTGCTTGGGGACTCTCTCTGACCCAACAATATTGAAGATATTATTTATTCTTCCGCATAAAAAGCAGCGAGATCTTTACAATTTTGCCTTTAGGGCAAAAACTGGTTTCTGTTTGTACTTTCGCATCCGAACGCTTCCGTTAATAAGACGTGCAAATGTAATTACGTGAGAGAGTTATTTACGTAACATACATCATTATGATATGTACTTTCTATATAGAAGGAAGATTCATCTAGAATATACGAGGCATATGAAGATGAACGCATTCATAGTTTGTTATTCCACTATACGAATATAAAACATTTCACTGGGCTAAAGCTAACTATGGTGTAACTATGTATGTATGGTGCTCGGTGTAACTATGTGAGTGAGTGAATTTACTCACATCGAACGATTTTTATCATTAAATCTCTCTGAAGCCTTTTTCCGGTCACCCTCCTCGTCGAATCCGTCGCTTGTGGCGAAGGGCTCGACGAGCAAACTAACCCACAGACACAGCCCACTGAGTTTCTCGCCGAATCTTCCCAGTGGATCGCGTTTGCGATGCGGTGGTAGATTTGGCGAAGCACTGTTCTTGCTAGGGCCAACAAACTAGCTCGGTGAATCTAGAATAACTCCTCGAGGTTAGTAGAATAGGTAGGAAAAACAAAGTGAATTTATTCATACTACATCCTTGCAAGATACCAGGCGCCTTCTCGTCGTATATAAAAGAAAACGTTTATGTCAACGCGACGCTGCATCAAGAGGCAAAAAAACCCGTACAAATGACTGCCACTAAATAATACTTTCATGAAAAATAAACGATGCCGAAGAAACATTATCGCGAAGATTGAAAAAAAAAATACGTGAAAGTTTATATGAAAGCGAGAGCTACGTATTGCATAACGTATCGAATGTTTGACTTGTGATTGTGCAGTGAAATTATCCGTTACTTGTCTGATGATTGATGACCACATTATAATGTAAGTTTATATTTGCTAACTCATTAACTATATTAGCCGTCATGATAATCACCTTATCGTTGCCGCCGCTGACTACTCCCCGAATCCTGATCACGCAGGAGCAAGTCACCGTCGTCGCCCTAGACACGTCCTTACGGATCCATCAGATCCAATAACTTTTGCATTAGACACCTTCTGCTTTAACACTAGAAGCAGGTTTAAGGATCCCGGCAAAGAGTTCGCCGTGCAACCTAACCCATGCATCAGCCCGCTGAGTTTCTCGCCGAGTCTTTAGGTCACCGGCTAGGTCTTCTTCGGAGGCGCTCGGGCGGCTGTTAGGAAATCCCACCCCTCCTGGCTGAGCTTTGCTCGTCCACCTGTCCTGGTGAAACTGGAAAGGCCTCCGGGCCATCAGTGATACATCAATCATAAAAAAAGAACTATATTAGCGGCAATGCCCCAAGTGATAGCATACGGAATGTCAACTAGATATCCAATGAATTCACTCGTGAAATAGAAGCTATCGGTACTGTAATCAAACATTATATTATAAAAAAGAAAACATATAATTTAATAAAGTCGTATTGGATGCTTTTTTTAGACAATCGCATGTTCTGATTTCCGTTCATAATATTAACTTACATCTTAGATGTGAAGTAACCTATGATTTTTGTAGTGGAAAAGTCATTAAATTTTTCTTTTTTATTTCAACAGAGATGGGTTTATGATAAAATTATGCAATGTCTAGGAGCATAGAGAAATTGGAGCAGATTGCACACAACGCAATCATAGCTTGAATTCAAGTTAAATGTTTTAACTTAAAATTTAATGTAATATTTTCTTCGGTTTCTATGTGTCGTCGTCATAACAAAAATTGCTTTTACGATATTATCTCCCGTTTAATATTGTTATTTCAAACATGTACTTTGTCGATATAATAGGGGTTAAAGTATGAAATGGCGTTTTATTGTAATAGTTACTTCGAATTGACATAGAACCTTCATGGTTTGAGATTTTTCAGTGAAACATTTTTCAAACGGTACCTACCTATGAGGTTCTTCTTTTAAAAATGTGTAATATTTGATTATCGACTTTCAGGTGTTTTTTTATTCAGCTTCGAATTTTGAGTCATTTTTGAATACGAGATCCGACGCGGAACTAACGCTGCAGAAACAGCTCGCAATATCAATGTTGCGTTTGGGTGCTTCGCTGAATCTACCGAATGGCGACCCACTAATAAAATCAAGCGAGAAACTCATCGGGTTGTATCTAAGAGCCAAACGGAATGCAACGGAAACAGATCTAATCGCGCCTAACCACATTAATGGCAAGTTCAATGAAGCCCCTCAATAACATGAGTCAGCAATAAAAGTGTTATGCATAAATTTATTCGAGATTTCACAGTTTCCGTAAGTCCGGTGTAACTGGCCGCCATGACTTGCATTACGCTACATAACGTTACACAACCAGATGAGTTTACTTAAATAGATAACTGCATTAACGTTTCTTTAGAATTATATTAAGGTGTTTTTATAATTCACGGCTTTGTTTATCCTTTTTTTAACATACATTATAAATTAATATCGCCTACTGGTGGTAGGACTTCTTGTGAGTCCGCACGGGTAGATACCACCACCTTGCATATTTCTGCTGCGAATCAGTAATGCGGGTCGGTTTGGAGGTGGAGCAGCCGTTGTAACTATACTGAGGCCTTAGAACTCACATTTTTTTTATTGCTTAGATGGTTGGACGAGCTCACAGCCCACCTGGTGTTAAGTGGTTACTGGAGCCTATGGACATTTATAATGCAAATGCGCCACCCACCTTGAGATATGACTTCTAAGATCTCAGTATAGTTACAACGGCTGCTCCACCCTTCAAACCGAAACGCATTACTGCTTCACGGCAGAAATAGGCAGGGCGGTGGTACCTACCCGCGCGGACTCACAAGAGGTCCTACCACCAAAGGTGGGTAGCGGCACTTACGTTGTAGATGTCCATGGGCCCCGATAACCACTTAACGCCAGATGGGCTGTGAGCTCGTCCATCCATCTATCCAATAAAAAATAAATAACTAAAATCTCGAATTTAGTTCGCCCGTTATTTTTCGCTCAGATATTGGCTGTGATCAAATAAAAAAAGCTTAAAAAAGGCCAGTTAATTGGATTTCGTGTACCACAATATCGAGAATAAACGAGGCTTGGGTCACACGTAATGAATCAGTCAAGTCATGATCCGTAATAGCAATGAGCGCTTTCGATTCGTATGAAATTTAAAGATGAATACACACTGGGTGCGTGAGTTTATTTTGTGCTCACAGCAATATACGTATATATACAAACATGTACTTCACAAATATTCCTAATATCCGACTGTAAGAAAAGAATGTTTCCGAGTTGAGCAGTGTGTACGTACTTTCCACTTCTCAAGATAATAAATAATAAATAAATAAATATTTACTAACAATCACGCCACGTTAACTGTTCCCGTGCTAAGTTCGTAAAGAACTTGTGTTACAGGTACCAGATAACGATATAAATGTAAGATTTTTACTATACACGTATATATTATTATATTTAATATACATCCATAACCCTGGAAAAGACATTTATATTTATCATACAAATACCTTCCCTTGGGCGGATTCGAACCTGCGACCCCCTTGTGTAGTGACCATGTCACTTACCACTACACCAGACGGCCGTTGCCAATCAAGATCATCACTGAACTTTTTCTCTATGCAAAATTCAAGTTTCGAGTTTTGACATCTGTGATCTTATTTGTCTTATAAATAGTTTTTATTCATATGCTCAACTATTAATGCTAAAATACGGTCAACTACTAAAGCAAAAACTTATTAAAGTTAAACAATTTTTTTTAATGTTTATGATTAGTTAAATTCAAATAATTATTAGCAATACTCAATCTGAAGATTGGAATGATTGCCTTTAAGTACCCACCGATATTATAAAATTTAAATGTATGCGGTCAACAAAAATATCGCATTGCTCTTGAGTGGTCAATTACTGGTGCCCTTACCTTATAATGCCTTATATGTAATATCGCTTAAACCAAATTGCCTTTCACCCCTGGAATGACATTAAAAAAATGCGAAATTAAACCGTAAAAGTACAGTGAAATGGACCATATTCCAATTCTCATAAAAAAATCGCTAAATTTACAAAACTCTTAAGCTTCTCTTCTCTCAGTGTGCCTGCATTACTATTCAAATAGACCCTGGTTTAGAAATTCGTCACTTATAATAATTAAATGCCACTATATTGCTTTTTGATTATGACGTGTCAAAAGTCAGGTGCCGTTACGTAATAGTTACGTCACTGTGAAACATGCGGATGACAGTGAGAAATCTTTTCAACTTATCTATATATTAATACGTAAAGCAAAAACTTTGTATCCCTTTTTACGAAAATTGCGCGGACGGAGGAGTATGAAATTTTCCACACTTATAGAGAATAGAGAGAAGAAGTGCACAATGCTAATATTTTTTTAAAATAATGCATAAAAGATACATTAAATCAATAAAGAAAACATTACACACACTACATACCATGTATTTGACGCACACACGCATGCATACTATTTATTGTCAAACTTTTGTTCTTGGCGTCTGTTGTCAAATTGAGAATAGATTAAATATTGTTTGTCTTTGTTAATATTTTTTATAGTTTAGTCTTGGCGAAATTTGTGATTATAGAAGTATAAAATACAATCATTATAGTGTACAAACTTACAATTCCAATTAATTATAGTCGAATTTCGACTACTGCGGGACCTCTAGTAGTAGAACATCTAAGAGCAATATCATTATATTTTTCGGCACTTTGTGGTAACTTCTAGAAAATATGTAACCGGGTTGCCTTGAAACGCATACCGGCCGGTAGGCACGACGCGACGTACAATACGCGCCCAGGTTAATCTTGAACCAATGAAATCGGAACTAGAGGAAACATGTTTTTGTACATTGTTCAATCGTTATAAAAAACTTGTTGTCTCTAGTTTGTTAAGTTCTGAAACCTATTTATTGTGGTAACGCTGGGAAAATTACAAGTGCAAGTAATATATTGGACAATGCAATTTTGCCCAATCAATGTTAAGTGTGTTATTACTTTTTTTGTTGCAAATTATTGAACGAATTTTTTCTACTGATCATTGTCTTCACAATAGAATAAAACTATAGTATTTAATTTTCCACGTTATTAAGACATTCTTAAAAAAAAACTGAACTGAATTAATAGGGCCGTTTCATTACGTGCTAAGTTTTGTTATTTTTTAAATTACTTGCAGAGTAAAATCTATGAAATAGGCACCCGAGATTCTAATTAAATCGAAACTTTCAATCACTATTTTGTGTGAAATTCATGATTGACGTTTATTCAAAGCCCCTAAATAAATTCACGCGAGTTTCATATATTTACACGTTAAGCTAAGCATGAACACCGACGTGTGACGTCATATGTGTTTAATTGTTCTGTAGTAGTGATCCCGCGCAGCTAATCGCATATTTATTATCCAAATTACGTCACACGTACGTATGTATGTATTATACTTTCTACTGGTGGTAGAACGTCTTGTAAGTCCGCACGGGTAGGTACCACCACTCTCCCTATTTCTGCCGTGAAGCAGCGGTTCGGTTTTAAGGGGGCAGCCAAAACTGAGACCTAAGGAACTCATATCTCAAGGTAGGTGTCTGCATTTACGTTGTAAATGTCCATGGGTTAACATCAGGTGGGCTGTGAGCTCTTCCGCCCATCTAAGCAATAAAAAAAACACAAGGCAGAAGTGAGCGTATGGTTTGTGCGCCAAAATCCAAATGAGGGTTTTAAGGTGTCGAGTCTCCTACAGTTGCTCTTCTCTGCTTACCTCTCGTGGGGTCCTCGTGGTCCTTTACGCGAAACGGATCGGGCCTACCTACAAACCTACGAAAATATATGTGTCGGATTGTACATTTTAGTGTCCGTTCACAATATATTGACAGAGTACGGTTTGTAAATTAATTAGCCGGCGACACAATGACATATTTAAGTATATGTGGATCGATTTGTTGATGTAAGCATTCAGAATTTTGATTTTAAACGAAATAGAAAATGCAATAAAGTTATTACTTCGATTCTTCGATCTCCCGATCTGTTCTCAGAGAGTGAAAGAGGGGGAGAGAGAGAAAAAGAATATATTTCATTGGACATCAAAATACAATTAACATTGAAAAACAGTCATGAGACAGGTATAATTGTATAATAAGTGGTCTTATCGCTAAAAGTGATCTCTTCCAGATAACTGTATTTTCTACAGAAAATCTAATAAAGATACAGCAGATATGTTGCATAGATTTCTTCTTCTGCTTTATTCTTTATTTATTGTACACACAGTTAATATTATAGTAATTGCTATAAGATATAAAAATGGCGAGCTTAACTCAACAATTGAGTTTTCTATCAGCTAACCGTTCTTAACGAAGGAAAGCTTTAAATGAGTGGGTAGAAGTATACAATCTAATCAATTTACAATTTACAATCTAAACAAGAACAATAATAAAAAAATAAAACACTAATACATAATATATTAGACTACATATATATACATACACACATAAATAACGTAAACATATACATACACGTACATATATAATGAAATACATAAAATAAATACATATAAGTAATACTAAATTGATAAGATTTAATTAAATCCGATAGATATTTTCGCAGCTTTCCACCTGTTTTAACAATAGTGATCAATTAATACCTTCCCGCGCTTATTTTAACACAAAAACTAGTGGCGTAACGATTGAGCATTCATATTCCGCACTTTCAGATTGTTATTGTAAACAATGGAGAGAGTATTTATCGTTATAATGTGCATGAGTTTCCAACGAACCTAGTTATCTGCAATTAGACGTCGTATTAATAAAAAAAACCCTAAGCATATAACAGTTTGTGCTTATATATTATAGTTTTTTTTTTTTTTTTTTTATAACAACTAAGAGGCAAACGAGCAAGACGGGTCACTTGATGGTAAGTGATTCACCGCCGCCCACGGTCACCAGCGTTTACGCCAGTGCGTTGCCTACCCTTCAGATAAGAATATGCTCTTTTCTTGAATAACCCAATGTCGCAGTTGTTGGGGAAGACCGCTGATGGCAACGAATTCCAGAGATTTACTGTGCGAGGCAGAAAACTGTTTTTAAAACGCATTGTACTGGAACGCCAACCATCCAGATGGTGCGGATGATAGTTCCGCATAGTTATATCACTAATTAATTATTATAATAATAATATGTAAGTATGATCTCGTTTGGATTGCGAGTACTTGCGTAGATCAAGTGGGTAAGTATCTATACTAATATTGTAAAGAGGAAGGATTTGTTTGTTTGTATTTAATAGGCTCCGAACCTACTGAACCGATTTGAAAAAATCTTTCACTGTTGGGAAATTACACTATTTCCGAGTGACATAGGCTATTATAATCTTTTTAAAATTAGGGATCCTTACTAAAATTCCAATAATGTAACCTAAGGTGTAATAAAATTACCTAAAATATTATTTACATCGCGTGCCCTGCGAAAACTATTGATGATAGAACAAAATAATGTACTACGACTTTGTAGAACACATTATTATTTACAAAAAGTGTCCTGACAGCATATGTCTAACGATTATAGTTATGACGCAATAGGTGTTCTTTTATTTAAAAAAATAAAACAACGTCAAATATCGTTGAGTTGTTAAAGACCCGAGCGGAGCCGGAGCGGGCCGCTAGTATCTTATAATTAGCCCTTAAAATGGTCTTGTCTATTCCGGTACAACTCATTACCGATACCAAACTCATCCGGTTCTTGATAATGGACATTTTGTGATCTTTATTATTTTATTGTTATTCGACTCTATCGTTTTACTGTTTTGACGGTTGAATGACTTCACGGCTCACCTGCTGTTAAGTGGTTATCGGAGTCCAACAGCAACGTCAATGTCGCCACCCGCCCTGAGCTCTAAGTCTTGGTTTTATAGTACAGCGTACCTACCCGTGAACTCATTACTGCTTCACGACAGAAATAGGCGGGTACCTACCCGTGCGTACTTACAAGACGTCCTACCACGTTTGATTTTTATTACGCGGTGTTATTTCATTCATTCTGGACGTCATTCGTAAGCCATTGCCAAGTACGTATTTTACTAGAAAAATTACCCGCCTGCGGGATTCGAACATCGGCACAGTCGCATCGCTTGATACCAATGCACCGGACGTCTTATCCTTTAGGCCACGACGACTTTAAGCATAGATGTCCAGTAGACTGGAACCGACCTATTATCACGGGGCTTATTAATAATAAGCTTGATTAAAATGCATGAAAACCACACATCGTGTCTAGTTCTACCGCGAAGAACTCATTCATTTGGGCTCATTTGTATTTTTTTTATTGCCCTTGTAGGCAGACGAGCATACGTCCCACCTGTTGGTGAGTGGTTACTGTCGCCCATGGACTTCAGGAATACTAGGGGCAGAGCCAAGCTGCTGCCTAACAGTAAGAGCTCTCCACACGCCTCATATGGCGTGACAGCATTTCCATCGTACACCTGAGACTTCTATTATATATTTCAATATGAATATGTACAAACATGTTAATCTAACAGCAGCCGGGTCGTGTGCTCGTCCGACTGCGTATAAAAACCGCGGACGCTATTACAATACAAAATGTAAACAACCAAAAAAAAAAAAACAAACACGCACGACTCACACGCACGTGTAATGTGTACAATATGTAGAGTTCATTCACACGCGAAACGGTGGCTAGCGAGGCGGCCGCGACAGCGAAAGTGCACACGTTCCTACGAGTGAAAGCTGCGGTTTGCACTTGAAAGCGTAAATCGCATGTGCATCGCCTCGGGCTGATTACAGGGCTCATGACAAAACAAATTGCCGTTGCGTTGCTTGAGGTTCATAGTCAAGTAGGTAATAACATCAAACCTATTTAGGTTATGGAGGATTTTATTTTTATTGCTTAGCTGGGTGGATGAGCTCACAGCCCACCTGATGTTAGGGTAGTGGGTAGGTACCACCATCCTGCCTATTTCTGCCGTGAAGCAGTAATCCGTTTCGATTTGAAGGCCGAAGCAGCCATTGTACTGTTAAAAATGAGACCTTAAAAACTCATGTTTCAAGGTGGGTCGCGGTTACGTTGTAGATATCTATGGGCTCCGGTAACCAGTTAACACCATTTGGGCCGTGAGCACGTCCACCTACGTAAGCAATAAGAAAAATGGCAGCAGTCATAGGCGTTAACAATGCACAACCGATTCAGAGTCTAAACAGCCAACAGTAAATAAAAAGAAAAGAGGTTTCTACTTAATTACCGAACGATAAAATAGTAATCGTAAAAAAAACCTATTACGTAAATACGTAACACAAGCTGGTTCCGTTTCCTGTGAAATCTTAAATCAATTGAGTTCGGCGAGCGAGCATATAAGGCTTGCAATCTTGAGAAACATAATACAATGATAGTCTCGTCAATACCATTTGATTAGATACTATATTATTTATCGTATAAAGTTGTGTGTGTGTGACCACGGAAAGTGTTTTCCAAATAGAAAATTCGAGATCAAATTTAGTTTTAATTATGACTTGCCCTTGTGTGAAAGTAGCCCCGGTAATCTACAAATTAAAGAGCGCACGGTTAGCGTGGTATGGACATGTGATGCGTAGAGAGAATATGCATGTGACTAGGAGATGTATGGAGATGGTAGTGCAAGTTAGAGGGGGAAGAGGTCCACCAACGAAGACATGGATGGAGTGTGTGAATGACGATATGAGAGAGAGAGGAGTGAGTGTTGAGATGACGGCTGATAAAAGAGAACGGAAGAGAAAAATTAGCTGTGCCGACCCCGTCTAGTGAGATAAGGTGGAGAAAAAAAGAAGAAGAATTATGTCTTGCGAAGAGTAACGAAAATAATATGATGTCGTATTTGGACCAATTCACACTTTACCTGATGCTAAGAGAGAGGTCCATGGACATCATAACCTGAATGCCGGTACTCATATACGAGACTGTAGTTAAATATACAGTATGGCGTCTTAAACTCGTAATGCATGATTGCTTCGCATCGTTACCTCTGCTGACTACTCCCCGAATCCTGATCAGGCAGGAGCCAATCACCCTCGTCGCCCTAGACACGTTCTTACGGATCCATTAGATCCAATGACCCTTGCATTAGACGCCTTCCGCTATAATACTAGGAGCAAGCTTAGGGACCCCGGTAACCGTACTCGTCGAACTCGGCAAAGAGTTCGACGTGCAACCTAACCTAAGAATCAGCCCGTTAAGTTTCTCGCCGAATCTTCTCCGCGGGTCGCGATTCCGATTCGGTAGTAGATTCATTCGCGAATCAGCTACTCTTGAGTTGTTAGGTCTTCCTTGGAGGCGCTCGGGTAGCTGTTAGCAAATCCCGCCCCTTCTGGCTGAGCCTTTGCTCGCCCACCTGTCCTCGTGAAACTGGAAAGGCCTCCGGGCCACCAGTAAACCCTCAATCGTAAAAAAAAAGATTGCTTCACAGCATAAATACCATGACACTGGAACGTTCCCGTAAAGGTTAATATGCATATTCATACACTTTTCAAGTTACGTTTATGTTACAAGATCTGTTCACGGACTTTTGGGGGTTGTCTTTTATTATAGCCCTCTTAGAACAGAACCTATTTGACAAAGAATTGAAACGCCCAACAAAATTACCAAGATAATTTCTCGAATACAAAGTTCTAAACAGCAATATTCGGGTCATATGTCTCCCGAGCAAGTTATACTCGCTCGGTTTTTATTTTTTTATTGCATAGATGGGTGGACGAGCTCACAGTCTACCTGGTGTTAAGTGATTACTGGAGTCCAAGACATCTACAACATAAATGCGCCACCCACATTGAGATATAAGTTCTAAGGTCTCAATTATAGTTACAGTTAGCCAAGTATAGTCAGCTGTCTTGTAAACGTCGTCGGATGTACTATTATCCTTAAACAATGTTGAACAGTTAGGAAAATACCCAAAAACTGTATTCTCACGCCAACATCACAGTTAGATGATGAAATCGGATATAGATTATCAACTGCGACGTAATGATCAGTAGTAGTTTGCGTGCATCCCGAAGGCATTAGAGGCAATTTTCTGAGTCCGTCGGCATCGATTATTCTGTCGTTAGCGGGAGCTCCGCGATTTCTCATGTACATGTCTTGTGAAGCTCGTTTTGTATTTTCCAACGGGTTACTCTGCTTTCTAGAGAGTCACTTTCGAGTAGCTAACGATATCGAGACGAGACTGTCTCGACAAGTTTTCTTTTAGACTATGGTTATTTATAAGTTGGAAAACTTCGCAGTGAAATTTGACGTGTTTTCTATAAGTCTATATGTTTAAGGCAAGACGGGTACGCGGCGAGACGAAACAGCGTCATAGTTTAAATGGTTTTTACTGGTGGTAGGATGTCTTGTGAGTTCGCACGGGTAGGTACCACCACCCTGCCTATTTGTGCCGTGATGCAGTAATGCATTTCGGTTTGAAGGGCGGGGCAGCCGTTGTACTGAACTGAGACCTTACAACTCATGTCTCAAGGTGGATGACGGCATTTACGTTGTAGATGTCTATGGGCTCCGGTAACCACTTAATACAAGGTGGGCCGTCAATTCGTCCACCCACCTAAGCATCATAAAAAAAATGTCGTTGCCTATTTACACTATTTTTAATGAATTTTAGCAGACAATCCTATCTGATGTTAAAGGGTTACTAAAATCCGTACAATCAAAACGTGAATCGCACAATTTGATGACGCGACGCGCTGTTGTAATGAAGGATACGTTACAAAACAGAATAAATTACTGTTTTACGGCAGATATAGGTATAGACGTGAGTATGGACACCTTTAAACTTTTTTTTTGAGCCACGTGAAATATATAGTATGCGCCAATGGTCTCCACATTTGATTTAAGACCAAAGATGGAATTAATGAAAAGATGGATGGTTTTCATGACCTCAAAGATGGATTTTGTGAAGTTATCAAGGACATAATTATAGCCGCAAATGTGCGAATTGGTTGTGGAAAACACTATAATCCTGCAAGCGTAGCAGTGGTATGTTTTTTAAAATTAAGCTATGCTACTTCTTCAGTTCCGTTGCTAGTTCATGAGGACCTCCGTATGTCTGCGGAGAAAAGAGGCTTGCGTATCAACACCAACAAAACCGTTGACATGCGAGTAATGTCAAAAAACACTACTCCCCTAAAGCTCCAAGACTGTGTGTTGAAGTCAGCACATAAGCTTACATATATGGGGAGTTCCATATCAAATCAGGGTGGTTCGGACGAAGATATAGACATACGAATTAGGAAAGCCAGGGGTGCTTTCGCGCAGTTGAAACCAGTCTGGGAGTCAAGTGTCATGACCCGTCGGATTAAGCTGACCCTGTTCGACTCCATTGTCAAAAGTGTCCTCCTGTTCGGGTGTGAGACCTGGAGAGTAACCAAGACACTCACGAACCGACTGCAGGTATTTGTAAATAAGTGCTTGAGGTCGATACTCCGCATATTCTGGCCAGTCACTATCTCTAATAAAGACCTTTGGATTAAATGTGACCAAAATCCCATCGCGCAAGACATTGCTCATCGGAAATGGCGTTGGATAGGACACACTCTACGGCGCAGCGGAGTCAACGCAGCATCAATCGCGTTCGCAACCGCTTGGCAGGAGAAGACCTGGTCTCCCTGTACACACTTGGCGACGCACCGTGGAGAGTGAGATGAGGACTGCCAACGTGACCTGGAGTGAAGTCAAGGAGCAAGCGCAAGATAGGGTCAAGTGGAGACAACTTGTGAGGGCCCTATGTACCAGCGGGGTACCCTAGGACTACAACAACAACAACATTTCTTCACCGTGGAAGTCAATCGATATCGCATTTAAATACTCATTTATTTCTACATATCATCGATGAAACCTGTTATTGGAACACGTCTAGTAAATTTTAGGATCACAATAAATCACTATGCATTACTAATCAGTGAAAGCTAAGGTTGAAATAGAAATGTAGGCATTGCGAAATGCAGATTAAGATACGAGACGAATTTGTGATGACCTTCGGAAGACAATGAGCATATTAGCTTTCACATTGCATCATTGAAGGCAAAAGTAGACGAAGGACGCATGTTACGAAGGCTGCACTAAAAGTATCGGGAATTAACGAAGTGACACAACATTACTATTTAAAAATGTATTTATTGCTTTCCGAAGTATTCTCCGCGAAATTTGACACATTTTTCCATACGATGGAACCAATCATTGAAGCAACCATTTCATTCGGAAGTTGGGGTCTCCAAAATGGCCGTTTTGTAGGCGTCCACAGCTTCTTCAGGTGATGAAAATCTCTGTCCACGCAATTTATTCTTTATTTTAGGGAAAGTATAGAAGTCATTAGGGCTTAGGTCGGGGCTGTACGGCGGATGGTCTAATAATTCTATGTTTTCTTGCTCTAAAAACTCTTTTGTTCTGTGCGCGGTGTGAGAACTCGCATTGTCGTGATGGAGGATGATGCGGCGGTTGCAGTTCTCTTTACGGAGTTCAGAAACGACCTGTGGCAAACAAATGCTAACATACCATTCTGCATTAACCGTTCTTTGTCCCTCAAGAGGAATACTGGTAACATGACCGGTTTTGGAGACAAACGTGGCCACCATTTTTTTTGCAACACTCCGTGAACGAACAATTTTTGTTGGCTTTAACTCATATTCGAACACCCAAACTCGTGACTGGTTTTTTGTTTCGGGTTCGTACGCATATATTCAGGATTCGTCACCTGATACAATGTTGTATACAGCATTTGAGGATCCTGCGTGGAATCTTTCGAGAGTTCTGACGCACCAAGTAACGCGAGCCGCTTTTTGCTCTTCACAGAGCGAATGCGGTATCCATCGGGAAAACAACTTTTTTACACCTGATTGTTCATGCAAGATTATTTGTATTTGAATCATGCCAATGTCTAAAGTTGCCTGAATTTCGCGGTATGTCACATGTCGATCTTCTTCAATCAACTTACGCACAGCATCAACGTTTTCTTGGGTGACTGCAGTTTTTGGACGACCTTGACGGGGATCATCACTGAGCTTGACACGTCCACGTTGAAACTCAGCAAACCAGCGATAAATTGTGGTTTTGGATGGGGCTTCATCACCAAATGCAGAAATCATCCGGTCAACACACTGTTTTTGTGTTAAACCATTTCGAAAGTATAATTATAAATAAATAATTATAATTATAAATCATCGCTCTTGAATTTTCTCGAGTCAATTCCATTTTCTCAACGACTAAACAAGTTTGACAAAACCTCGTGACAAGACCGAGAATCTTTTTTTAAATAAATAAATGGTATTCGATTTTTAAAACCAAGGAGTTTTCAATTAAAAAGATTTTAATATGACAGGAACAGTGGAAATATTCCATTCCCGATACTTTTAGTGCAGCCTAGTACAGGCTTAAACTATTACATGGTTTGTTTTTTGGTTTGCCATAACCGCTTGGCATGCGGGTTGGCGATCGCAGTGTGCTGTTATGATACTTAGAGAACGTTGCTGTCCGTTCTCTGGATAATCTCTTAGTCGCCTCTTATGACACCCATGGGAAGAGAAGGCGAGGTGTTATTCTTTTTCGACACCACACAGCCGACGACCTATTGAGGTTCGGGGGATCCCCTGGATGGAAGCAGCGCAGGACCGATCTTTTAGGCGAGGGTTGGGGGATTCCTGTGCCCAGTGGTGGACGTCTGTGGGCTGATTAGAATAGAAATATAGTTTGGTTAATCGGCACGGATAGATACCGTAATGCTGCCTATTTCTGTCGCGAATCAGTAATTTGTTCCGGCTTGTAGAGGGTAGGGATTAACATCGTAGCCGTTATACTATGCAATTCGACTTAGACCTCATGTCTCAAGGTGGGTAGTTTTTTTTATATAAGGTATTTAGAATCCAATGCCTTTGGCATTGATTTTGCCAATGTCAAAGTATTTACAAAAATGACAGGTGCTTGGTGGGGGAAAAAAATACTAAATCGAAATACAAATACATAGGGTCAGTTTTTCCATACGCGAATCTGTGGTTTTAAGAACAACACAAACAAATATATAACTAACTACTTTAAAGATAAACATTATAAGCAGATAAAAATTTACACAGAATATTTACATGTTTATAATAGACTAAACTTAATAAAGATTTAATATTAGATGGGTAGTTTAATCTTATTTAATTTTCAATTCAATAGCTTAATCTTATTTTTATGGTCAGCATTACCCAAACATTATCGTGCGAATCATCAGGGTAACTAGTTTTCTTGTTCGTGTTTGTCATTTATCATTGAGCTATGTCTAATTCAACGCTATTCCATTTGATAAGAGTTTATTCCACGTACGGCGTGTTTGAATACACGGCGCGTTGTCGGGCCAATGCCATTCTTGCGTAATTGACAATGAAAATTTGACGCTGCCTTAAGTGTCGCATTTTATATGTGATGCCATAGATAAACCATGACACGGATGTCACTTGTGGACACAGGAAGAATGTTTTATTGATGGCCTCGTCGCTCTTTCGATTGGTAAGCTTAATTAAAGCCCGTGTTTGATTTAGATGAGTATACGAGGTCACGTTAGAGCTTACGAATCGACACAATAACGTGATCGCCGCGTGTTTTTGAGGCATGATGCGTGAGGCATGATTGCTGCTTCGCTGCAGAAATAGGTATAATTTTGATTGCTACTCGTGCGACAAAAATCAAAATTGTAATATTCATTCTTCTTTTTTTTTATTTTTTTTATTTTTTATTGCGTAGATGGGTGGATAAGCTCCCAGCCCACCTGGTGTTAAGTGGTTACTGGAGCCCATAGACATCTACAACGTAAATGCCGCCACCTAACTTGAGATATGAGTTCCAAGGTCTCAGTATAGTTACATAGTGACACTCAGTATAGTTTTAAGGTCTCAGTATAGTTACTCCACCTTATCTCACTAGGTGGGGTCGGCACAGCTAATTTTTCTCTTCCGTTCTCTGTTATCAGCCGTCATCTCAACACTCACTCCTCTCTTTCCATATCGTCATTCACACACACCATCCATCTCTTCTTCGGTCGACCTCTTTCCCTTCTATCTTGCACTACCATTTCCACACATCTCCTAGTCACATGCATCTTCTACGCATCACATGTCCATACCACGCTAACCATCCGCTCTTTAGTTTGTTAATTGCCGGGGCTACTTTTTGTTTTTGTTTTTGAAAATGGTAATTCTAATTCAATTGTAATTGAAGTTTGAAAATTGTAATCTTCATTAAATATATTCGGTATTCGAAGTTTGAATTCGATTTTTTCTTGTCTTCTATATCTATCTTTACTCATGACAGAGCATTTAAACCTTATCTGGTTTTTCACAATATACAACAATATCACTCAACCTCCTACTCAATTTCTAAACGTTTGCAGATTTCATAATATAATTGAATAGGTACTATAGTAATATTTATCCATAGACACAGCCCACCGAGTTTCTCGCCAGATCTTCTCAGTGGGTCGCGGTTCCGATCCGGTGGTAGATTCAGCGAAGCACTGCTCTTGCTAGGGCCAGTATTAGCAACACTCCCGGTTTGAGCCCAGTGAGCTCACCTACACGCTAAGGAGAAGCTGAAACAGCCTCTCAAGGCTATCTGCATAGGTAGGGTTAAAAAATTGTTTTATAATATTAACGATGTCTACATCATCATTCGTCTAAGTTTCGGCTTATATTAAACATGCATTTCAGTTGTGTTACTACATTTAACACCCACTCTGTTCTTTTGTGAAGTTCCCACGCCTTCATGTGGGCTTTAAGCGCATTAATATTACTCAAAATGTTTTGTTTAGACAATTGTAAAAAAATAATATATTTAAGCGCTTACGTCGCTGATGTTTTAATCTGTAGTGTAGTATCTGTCATTGCGGATGAGCTTATACGAGGAGGCGGTAGAAAATTCGGTGTTTTCCAGAGCTTTTGAAAACGTGCTTAATGGCACTTGGAGGTTGATGCATAATTTCAAAAAGATATGTGCAATTTCTTCATTTATACAAACGTTTTTTTTTTATTGCTTAGGTGGATGGACGAGCTCACAGCCCACCTGATGTTAAGTGGTTATTGGAGCCCATAGACATCTACAACGTAAATGCGCCACCCACCTCGAGATATAAGTTCTAAGGTCTCAGTATAGTTACAACGGCTGCCCCACCCTTCGAACCGAAACGCATTACTGCTTCACGACGGAAATAGGCGGGGTGGTGGTACCTACCCGTGCGGACTCCCAAGAGGTCCTACCACCAGTGAATTTCGTTCTCGTAAACGACAAGATGTACAAAGCATACCTATTTCGTAACGCTTTCTGATAAAATTACAAAAGACAATTATTACTACATAACACTTTGCAGAGGTATCGATATTACGTTAAAGACGCTGTTATTTAATATCGATACTGAGTCGTCTAATTAAAATCGTCGCGTTACACAAGATATTCTATAAGTATATTGCTGTTTTATTGAAATTGAGTTTAAATTGTTATTGCAGATTTTTATTTTGTACATTTTGAAGTCGTTATAGGATAAGACGGTCTCAATCGTATTTCGCGACGCGAGCGTGGCGGTGTTCAAATTTCTCAAGCAAATATTAATAGGTCCTTAGTGTATGATGAAAATCAAACATGTAAACATGTCTAAGCTTACTTAATTAGTAGTAGCTAATTAGTAGTAGTATATATTGTGGACACAACCCTCAGCATTGAGGAATACGTATTGTATTGTAACCTTAGAACTTATATCTCGAGCTGGGTTGAAAGGTTCAAACAAATTCCTAAATTATTCATTGTATTTTGGTACTTAAAGTTTCGTGAGTCGTGTAGTTCTTTATTTCTGCATAGATGTATTGACGAACTCACGGCTCAACTAGTTTTAAATGGTTACTGGAGCTCATAAACATGAAAATGTGAACCACGATATTAAATATGCGAATAAACTCGAGACATGTTGACAAAGTCTTTTATCTCACCTTTAAATTCGGAATACACGGCCACTGTGGAAATAGCCGACATACGGGTGGGTACCTTCTTGAGCATACTTACAATGCAAACCTACACGTTGGATCGTTTTTCTTAAAAAAAAATTGATAGTTAGAAGATGGACGAGCTCACGGCCCACCTGGTGTTAAGTGGTCACCGGAGCCCATAGACATCTACAACGTAAATTCCGCCACCCACTTAAAAACATGAGTTCTAAGGTCTCACTTTTTTAACAGTAAACGATTGTACCGCCCTTCAAACCGAAGCGCATTACTGCTTCACGGCAGAAGTAGCCAGATATGGTAGTATTCATATTATATTGTGATGGGATGTATGTGGCTTTAGATAGGCATTTAATACTAGATTTGGCCTCGATTACGTCTGCCAACGTAGAGCAATACAAAATAGAACTATCAACCACCTAATTATCTCATATTGACTTTTAGATGTTTCGAAATATTTTAACACGAAGGACTATTATAATAAATTGGAAACATAATGACGCCGACATCAGCATCCGCAGGATATGTAAATCATGCTTATTTAATTAAAGGTCTAACGAAATAATATTTTTTTTAATAATCCTTGAAGATTATGATGTCTTTTGCAGAGGAAGCCGTGAAAATATAATAATTTGATAATATTTTCAATTTTAATTGATGGAGATTTTATAGACTGCTAGCAGACCCGGTCACACGTTACTGTGGCTAAGGTTTTTGTTTCTAAATAACACCTGGCCGGCTATGACGACATGCTGAAGTATCAGCCTCGGCAACACTCTGTGTTTATGTCATTAAATTGTAGCTTATGTGAAACGTTGGTATTGTTACGCCGGTAAGAGTAACGCCATCTATCGCCGAATAGTCGAATGAATATCGAAGGATCTAGAACGCTCGAGAAGTACAACGCCATCTTTTGACAGATAGCGGAAACTACTACTAGAGATGTGTAGAATATTCTCGATAATTCTAGGGATGAGGTATTGGCTATAAAAGCGTTGTAGGGATGGCACGTAGTCAGTCAGTAATCGGAACTATTCGAAGCGAAATAGCGAACGGAACACCTGAAGCGAAGCGTAACAAGTGAATTGAAAGTTTTAAAGTGTTTGTGAAGTGTTTTAAGTTTTTAAGTTGTACTTTGGTGAAATTTTATTTATCGCGAACCCCAGCGCGTAACAGTATTTTTAATACAGTGCCATCTATGAGATATTAATGTCAGACAGTATTACAATTATCTGTAAAAACTGATTTAAGGCGCCATCTGTTTTAAACTTATGAAACTTACAATTAATAACAATAATCAACATAATAAATCATTTTATTGTTAATTAATAAATATTGCGACAACTAATCGAAATAAAAACCATCCTAAGGCCTAAGTTGGCACAAAACAGATATTTAAAAAAAATAGAAGTTAAAATCGGTTCAGTAGTTTAGGTGTCCATCGCGGACAAACAACGTGACACGTAATTTATATAAAGATTTGTTCTCACTTAATTCCCTGTAAGAAGTATTTTTGGATGTGTAAACACGATAAATTCGTTTCGTAAACTAATTTGTATCATCCCGAGTGGTTATTAAGCAAGCAAGTCAAATCCGCATTCGACATCCTCGCGGTCCATAAAACGGAAAGTCATCTGTGTCAGTTACGGAATCGCTGCAATTAATAGCAGTTTATACTTTTACAGTATTTATATTTTACTATAGCATTCCTTGGTTTTTGTCAATCGTTGATATAACTAAAAAATCTTTTATGGATTAATCTCAACTTTATTACTCGCAATTTACTATTTCTGAAGTTTCGTATATTTTTTTAGTTTTCGTGTTCAAGAGAGACTAATTTTCTTTTCCCTATACATATTCCTAGTAACTTCGAGGGGTTATTCTCGATTTACCGAACTAGTAGGTGAGCTCACGGGGCTCTTAACTGACGGCGTTGACACTAACCCTAGCTAGAGTAGTGCTTCGCAGAATTTACCACCGGGTCGGAAACGCGACCGACTGAGAGGATCCGGCGAGAAACACAGTGGGTCGTGTCTGAGGGTTCATTTACTCGCCGAGCCCTTCGTCGCAAGCGCCGGGCTCGACAAAAACGATGACCGGTGCTTTAGGCTATGTGCTATTCGTCGGCAAAATTGCGCTAACTATTCTTCAATATTCAATACCTGGCCATAACTTTTGATAGTCATATAAAATTTCAATTTGAATACTCACAGCTCTGATAATGTCAAATCAAATTGAACACTAGAACTGGACTTGAGCGAGACGTGAATACAGCACTGGACAACAGTAAAAATATCATACAAGTGATTTGATGGTGTAACGCGCTGTGATGATACTTTTATTGCTTAAACGGATAAATACGCTGGTATACACTTAACGCATATGTAGTCAGTTTGTTCAAGCAGTAAAAATAATTTGAACTACCTGCCAACCGCAAGGTCGGAACGTTAAATATTGATAAAATGATTCACGGTCTACGTACTTGGCGAGTTGCTTCAGTCTGGTGGCTGCTTGGAGCGAAGCGTAGCCATATCTGGAGAATCTCGCAGCGTCCTCTGAGGGTGCGTTGAAAGCAGCCACGTAGCGAGCTGGATTCTTGTCGTCCAGCCACAGACCTGGGTACAGAATGGTAGCACGTTATAGCACTAGTACTGTTCACTTCCTAATGTGTAAAGAATGTTGTGGGTCCACATGAATACCTGCTATTATCCTGCCTATTTCTACCGTAAAATAGCCATATGTTCTCTTCAAGTTCTCACACATTGTAAAGTAAATTTTTTTATTGCTTAGATGGGCGGACGAGCTCACAGCCCACCTGGTGTTAAGTGGTTACTGGAACCATAGACATCTACAACGTAAATGCCGCCACCCACCTTGAGATAAGAGTTCTAAGGTCTCAGTATAGTTACAACGGCTGCCCCACCCTTCAAACCGAAATGCATTACTGCTTCACGGCAGAAAATAGTCGCGGTGATGGAACCTACCCGTGCGGACTCACAAGAGGTCCCACCACCAGTAAAAGTATTGCACCAGTATTTACTTTGGTAAGCATAGAGCACCAGGCTTCCATTCATTGATTACATTAGTAATTTATTTAGTTTGAGTGAAAGGCTATTTAATTTTGATCTAAGCGACATTTTTTAACTTTTTTTTAGGATTGAAGGATTACTGGTGGCCCGGAGGCCTATCCAGTTTCACCAGGACAGGTGGGCGAGCAAAGGCTCAGCCAGGAGGGGTGGGATTTGCTAACAGCTGCCTGAGCGCCTCCGAAGGAGACCTAACAAATCAAGAGCAGCTGCTTCGCGAATGAATCTACTACCGGATCGGAATCGCGACCCGCTGAGAAGATCCGGCGAGAAACTCAGCGAGCTGATGCATGGGTTAGGTTGCACGTCGACCTCTTTGTCGAGTTCGACGAGTACGGTTACGTACGGTACGGTACGGGGTCCCTAGGCCTACTCCTAGTGTTAGAGCTGAAGGCGTCTAAGGCAAAGGTTATTGGATCTGAGGGATCCGTAAGGACGTGTCTAGGGCGTCGACAGTGAATGGCTCCTGCTTCATCAGGATTCGGGGAGTTGTCAGCGGCGGCAACGATAAGGCGATTATCCTGACGATTTCTTAAACTTTACGGGAGAGCCATATATGAAGGTTAAAATTTGGAAAACAATATAATTTAAATCTTCAATTAAAAAAAATCTTCAGCTATTTGAATGATGTAAACATAATTAAAGTACGATTAAAAACATTGAATTGTTGATGCTTGTTGTGTTGATTGAATCATATTCGCGTACTAAGCGAAATTTATGTTTATCTTACTAAAATACATTTGTTACTAAGCCGTGTTAGGTTTTTTTCCAGATTCGGAGGATTGGAATCGGGACCCACTGAGAAGATCCGAGAAACTCAGAGGGCTGTGTCTGTGAATTAATTTGTACGACGAAACCTTCGTCGCATTCGACCGGTTCGACGAGGACCGTGATCAGTGCTTGAAATGAATAAAAGCACTGATAGTGGATCGGGAGGATCCCAAATAATGTGTTTGCGCTGATTGTGTCTCTTTACCGTTTGGTTTCAGTGTGCTTAGTGTGAGTTTTTTGACGTTCTCGATAGCGTAAAAGTTAGCTCATATTTGTGTGGAATGGGATCGTTTGCGTACGTTTGCCATTAGGGGCGCTGTTCCAACTGCATACAAAATTGGGCTAACTTTTACGCTATCGAGAATGTTAAAAAACTCGTACTAAGCACACAGGACTAACTTAAATCGTAATTATAGTCGTTTCGTTTACTTACCCATAGAATACAATTTTGGTTCCAAAACGCTATACAACTCATGCATTTTCTGCATCCCATATTCAGCAGCTTCCAATATATCTCTCTCCTCTCCTGTAGTCATATTCAATATTTCATCACCGATTTCCTCTTCATCATAATATTCATAATCTTGCGATGTATCAGAAAGTGTAAAATTTGGTTTCGTTAAATTATCTTTGTCACAGTAAGTGACTACGATTGTTGAAACGTTTTTTGTTGCCGAAAACGTTTGATCCTTGTTCTGATTCCTCTCTATAATGGTTATGTTGTGAAGTTCCTTCGTTACTGTACTGTTGAACATCGGCATCAAATGTTTCAAGATCTCTATTATATTATTGGACGTCGCATTGGCCGAATTAGTGCTAGTGTTGTTTGGTTCTATAGTTAATATTTCAACGTATTTAGTTCTTTCCGTTGTAGTAGTTTTGCCTTTATCCCTCTCATTACTGGATTTGATTTTGTTAGTCTGATTTTTTGTTTGTACGTCTATTTTCTCTTCAATGCCGCTTTTAATCTGATTCACTTTGATAGGTTTGTCTAGTAATATCGCTTCATTTATTACTCCTGTATTCCCTTTAGTTATATTCTCTTTGATTCTATTTATAGAAGCTATTATATCATTAATTAGTTCTTCTTGTTTTTTGTCTGAATTGCTATTTGTTATGTTAGCTATAGTATTAAGGAATAATTTAGTCTTTTCTCTGTCTTTCAATTGAGTTATTTTATCTGTTTTATTATGGATATGAAAAATATCTTCGATTAGTCTAGAGAATGGACATTTTAGAGTGTGACTCTCTGTTTCATGATGGCTTTCTAAATTTATGTTTTTATTTTGGACTTGTCCTAGAAGGATCCCAAGGACGAATACATGTTTAAATCTGCGAAATAAAAAAAATCGAATTTCAGAATAAAAAATTTAGTATATTTAGCTACGTAACCAATGAATTACCACAGAGTAGTATGTGCGACTTAATATTATGAGGTATTTAAATTACCATTGAATCTCGACCGGTTTTAAAGTATAACTGACTTTAATGCATTTTCATGGTAATGCAGTTTTATTTGCAAGATTACTTAATTTATGCATCGAATTTCGAGTTCCTAATTAGCTTACGCAATAAGGTCCGTGTACCGTATAAATCGACTTGAATTTCAAGTTGGAATATCCCTTCTCATTTACTGAGTACATTTTATGGGTTGTACCGGTTTTTTCAAGATGAATTTAATTTGCAGTTGGGCCCATGTTCTGTTTGGTGAGATTTTGTTACTGGAGCTGGCAGATATCATAACATGGTTGCCGTGACCTGCCTTGAGACATGAATTCTATCTATATATTAATTAATACGTGAAGCAAAAACTTAGTACACATTTTTATGAAAATTGCGTGGACGGAGGAGTATGAAATTTCCTACACTTTTAGAGAATATAGAGGAGTGCAGAATGTTATTTTTTTTTAATTATGCATAAAAATACTTTTCATATTTAATAAAAAAAAACATTAAACACACTATCATGTATTATGTTTATAATACAAAGAGTACATATAGATTAATATTATATGTCTTTAGTATAATCTTGCCGAAATCTGTGATTATAGAAGGGTAATTAATAGTCTTTGACAATAGAACCATAATAATGTTCAAACTTTTTTTTATTTTTTATTATATTCAAATTTCGAGTACTGGGGAATCCGGACGAGAGCCGGTCTTACGAGAAACATTTAAAGTATGATGGTAAGACGGTGCTTTTAATTCCTCACGATGCTCACCGTGCTTACCATGCATTGAAGGCAGGAACGAACATTTCTAAGGAGGTACGAACCTAGCACGTGCTTAGAGACGACTTACACGATGAAGAAAAGAACATAAATTAATTAAAAATCAAACCCGCATAATTAATTTTGGGTGTTCATTGGTGGTACAGCGTAATGTGAGCCCCCATGGGTAGGTACCGCTATGCATACTATTGCTGCTGTTAAGCAGTCGTTGTTTCTACTTTGAAGGGTAAGACAAGTGTCAAAGCTGCACCAGCACGTTTGGGGGTATTTTCCTGGGCGTTATAACGTGTCCTTATTCAGACGAGGTTTGAAGAGAGTACTCATCGATAGGCTCTCTGCCTTGGCTGTGCCTCTTTCATTGCTGATGTCGATGAGCGACCATAACCACTCACTATAAGGTGGGGAGTATGCACATCTACCCGCAAGGACAATAAAAATATTCTAGTCACTCTTTACAGTAACATTGAGAGTTATTTCCTCAAGATGCGTTACGCATTAGCCTTTGGTGTCTACGGACTCTGGTAAACAATTATACCAGCGGGAAATGAGGCGATCTAAGCAGCTAATGAAATAAATAAGCTTATGTTACATGGAATTGTCTTTTTTATCAGCGCACCAATAGGGCCGGAGCAAAGCTGATCTCTACTACCTGTAGGGCTGTGTAGATCCACAATGTGATATCCGGGTTCAGAATGAGCCCTTTTTTCCCCTAACTAAACTGATAGCCTTGAGAGACTATTTCAGCGTAGCCTTATCTAGTAGGTGAGCTCACGGGGCTCAAACCGGAGTGATGCTAACACTGACCCCAGCAAGAGCAGTGCTTCGCAGAATCTACCACCGGATCGGAAACGCGATCCACTAAGAAGATCCGGCGAGAAACTCAGTGGGCTGTGTCTATGGGTTAATTCGCTCGTCGAACCCTTCCTCGCAAGCGACGGGTTCGACGAGGACGGTGACCGGTGCTTGTGATACCTAAAAGCACCGTTAATGGATTGGGAGGATCCGTAATGACGTGTTTTGGGCGACGTCGACTGTTTATCATTCGGTCTACAGGATCCATTAATGAGCCGTGAAGTTTCCTAAGCGTTATGGAATGTTTATTTTCAAAGGTAGTTTGAGAGGAATAGCAGGCAGAAACTTGGCTATGCTCCTACCATTGCTAATGACCGACGGTGACCGTTAATCATCAGATAGGGCATAGGCTCTCATGAAGCAAAAAAAAAAACAAGCCATATTTTAGATTTTGGCGTATATGGTCCCCGTTACCGACCTATCTAATCATCTATGATAAAAAACCGAGAGTAAATTTTATAAGGTTATGTTTAGTATTAAAAAAAGCGCAGTATTGTTTACATTCCGCGTGTTTACGAATTCAACGAGCGTGCACACCACTAACCTTAGAATCTCCATTTCAGATTAGCACGTCGTAGAACATGGAAAAAATAATTCACACCGTTAAAGGCAGACCGTTAATAAATGACGAGTGAACGACCCGCGAATTGCGTTTGTTATTAAAAACAGCAGTTTATCTCCCGACGGCGGGCTGGTCCCGACCGCGTTGTACGGATGCTTCCTTAGGACTAGGTGTTACGTAACCGCTGGAGGCTGAGGCGGTTGATGTACTGTTACAAGACCTCGGAAAGTGCGATGATCCCGCTCATATCTTATTCGTTTTGCTTCGAATTCAGTTCGGAAATTGTTCTGGTGTTCGCGTGTTTCGTTCGTTTTTCTTTTTCTTTTTTTTTTGCTTCACCAAATCCGGTACTTAAGTGCCCGTTATCCCGCGGTCAGACCCGTTCTTGAGTTAACGATTGCGAAGATCATTGATTTGTTATTGGATTCGTTGTTGGTATTGTTTAACTGGTAATAGTGGGCGGTGTGATTCTACTGTGATTCCTGTTTGCTTGAGGCTAGGATAGCTAGTATATTGACGCAATTGAAACTTTGCCTTTGCAAATATTGTATGATTACATGGTATAATGTATTGGATCTGATAACGGTTTATTTAAAGTTATCTATCGATGTATTCCAATAAAAACTGTTATACAAACATTGTAATTACAAGCCGGCATCTTACAGCAGGGCAAGAATTTCTCCCTCTTTTAAAAAAATTCGCGATTTTTAAAATTCAAATATGGGTCAAGATCGTTTCGCCTTCTTCTTCATAGTGTTTTGCGGGACTGGTTTTGATAATATTAGCGACTGTTATGTGACTGTGTATGTTCTGCTAAGTAATAATTTAACACAGCAACTTTCCGAGCGTTTTTTTTTATTGCTTAGATGGGTGTACGAACTCACAGCCCACCTGGTGTTAAGTGGTTACTGGAGCCCACAGACATCTACAACGTAAATTCGAGATAACACCCACTTTGAGATATAATATGGTTACAACAGCCGCCTCACCCTTCAAACCGAAACGCTTTACTGCTTCATGGCAGAAATAGGCAGGGTGGTGGTGGTACCTACCCACGCGGACTCACAAGAGGTCCTACCACCAGTAAAATGCCAGTAAAAATGATGTCCGCGTCTCTTAAAATACGGATAATAAATAAAAATGTTTTGTGTAAAAATGTTTCTTTTTTGTCATTCGGCCTTATTCGCTACGGTGTGAATGAAACTTCCGAGACGCAGTTGAGAGCTTCATCGCGCGTGCGTCCAACATACGAAAGGAAATAATTTTGCGAGTAACCTGTTGGTTGTGGTAAGGCTTCAGGAAGGCTACAGCTGTGGACATCTGTGGGCTGAAAGATCGAAACCACTTTATTTAATAAGATTTTATTTTATACATTTTTTTATTGCCTTTGTAGGCAGACGAGCATATGGCCCACCCGATGGTAAGTGGTCACCGTCGCTCATGGACGTCAGCAGTGCCAGGGGCAGAGCCAAGCTGCTGTCTACCATTAAGTACTCTCCGAAAGCCTCGTTTGAAGAAGGACATGTCATAGCGCTCGGAAAACACCGTGGAGGTGAGTTCATTCCAAAGTCGGTGTATCTTTACATTGTGCTTAGTGCGAGTTTTTGAACGTTCTCGATAGCGTAAAAGTTAACTCAAATTTGTATGGAGTTGGAACGTTTGCCTACGTTTGCCGCTAGGGGCGCTGTTCTATTGTGAACGAGACGACGGCCCGCCTGATGTGAAGTAGTTATAGATAACCATAGAAATTACAACTACAATGCTACCGCATACCTTGAGACGATGAAAACCTCAAATGTATTGTGTGACGACTCGCCCGCCCCTCAAACAAGAATGCACGCTTGCGCCGCGGTAAAAATAGACAAGATAAACTGTAGAACCGCGCGGGTAGTTACCGTTTTACAGTTTATCAACTTGAAAACGCGTTTGTGAATTGTTTGGTGAAGTTTCCCATTTTCCGGGCAACTCATCCAACTGTACATCATCTCTAGTAACCTTATTTGGACCATTATAGAGATTAATAATATATGTAGATTAAAAACTAGAGAAATGTGCTTAAATAGCAAATAGAACTTTCAATTCATTTCTTTTTTTTAACCCTCTTGTGATATACTTACTGATCAGGATAGGAGCGATGTTATTGTAGTTATAAAATTATTGTATTATCATCTGTTCAATCAGGATATGAAAATTAGAATTATATTGTAATATTGTAATGGTAACACTTAAGTTCTAACTAAGTTGCTAATTTTGAGTTTGGCGCTTGGCAACCCTCTCTTCCGTTCCAGCCTTTTAGCCCCGTGCATGGCAAGTTGTAATTTAAATTGATAAAATTAGAATTAACGCAAATGTTCATTATACAGGCCTGTATTTTATTTATACATCATCGGTGCTTGATGCACGTGCAAGCTTTTAAGATCATTGGACGTCTTGAAGTTCGTGAAAGTGACGTTCAAAGATTCTGTTACATACAAACAGACATACATAAATACAAACGTACATACATATATGCTGCGGTAATGAAAGCATGTGTTATCGAGCAACACTTCCGGCCTCACATAATAAATTATTTACGAACTTAGGAAATATATAGAACTTATTATTCTTATAATATAATTAGTAATTTCATAATCAAGTAAATAGTTCATTCATATTTCCTTATACTTATAATATTTTATTGGCGCCTTCCGCTTGACAGCTTCCGGCGCAATAAGCCTTAATGTTATTTGTTACATAATTCGATATTATTAAATAATAATTGTACGTAAATAATCAGCAGAATAATTAAGATGAACAATGTTTAATATTACCTACTCAGTTTGTATTAAAATAGGTCAAGATGATTGTATAAATACCGACGGTTAGCATATCTCTGTTGCATTCGTATTCTACCCACCGTAACGTGTACTAAAGAGAATATATTATTTCGTGTGGATGTAAATTGTCTCAATTGTCGCCGCCACCCTGAGGATCCGTTTATACTTCAGAAGCGGGATTATGCCAGGCCCATGCATTGACGGATTTGAGACCGCTGAGAAACACAGGCGATACAAAATGCGACGTGTCACCCAAACCGATGCGGAGGTTATTCCAACGTTCCGGCCGGATGAAAAATCTAACAACGTCAAGGGATGGCTGCACAAGATCGACCAGTTGGATCACGTATATGGATGGGACAACAAAGACTGCCAGTTCATCATGCAGATATGTCTTCGTGGGTCGGCTAGGGATTGTGCGATACACCACCGCAACTATACTACACATCCGCGAATGGCTACCACATGGAGAAGAGAAGGTGCTGTTGCTCCAGTTGCAAGAGGGACCGACTTTCAACCAAAGAAATGTTACGCCTGCCGAAGAGAAGGTCATGAAACAAAGAACTGCAAAGAGCCGCGCTGCGAGATGTGCCATCGCCCGGGACACACGTCGGTCAGCTGATGGTATGCGGCCAGCTCTTCACACCCAAAAGTGAGTAATATCTTATTTACAACATACAGCGTATGCATAGATTTGCAAAAAAAAATTGTGTTAATTAATGGCTCTAGTCTCATTGCATACATAGACATGGGCAGCAAATTAAATATTCTGTGTGGCATATGCTGATAAGTTAAAAAATAAGTCTTCCGTGGTTACAATGAGAGGTTTTGAAGGCGCATACTCGTCGACCTCTTTAGGAACGTCCCCCGTGAATGTTCATATAGACAACATTATTGTGGCTTTGTGGAAATAACGAATTACGACATCGCTGATATAGATTTAATAATCGGAGAATCAATGATTAATATCAATATCACAAAATTCTGTTAAATTCGTGGGTAGTAGTGAAACTTTTAATAGTACTCTTAGTGAAATAAAATTACAGACAGACTTGTCCAATGTATTTAGGACACAGCTGTATAATATCACAGTAAAGTGCTGGTTTGGTACAAGTTTATCTCAATATTAACACTAATGAAACATTTCTTATGAATTCTGTATATTTTGAGCTGGGCTGCATGTCCTATGTACTTTTGGGTGGACTTGTAAGGTCGAAAGATTGCTTTTTAAAAATAATTAATATCTGAGACAAAATCATTGAATGGAAACATAATTGATTAATAAGCACGCGTGGAAATTATTACTAATAAAAATGAGTCTACAAAGTAGTATGAACGTTATGATACTTGACCAATCTACTGACTCAGAATTGCAAGTATCTGATAAAACAAAATCAAACTATTTCAGGATAGAGGCTGCATCAGTTAACAATAAAAGCTGTGTGATGTAAAAAAATAATAAATAAAAGCTGTGTTATATACAAAAAAAATAAAAGCTGTTATATACAACAAATAAAAGCTGTGTTATATACAACAAATAAAAGCTGTGTGATGTACAACAAATAAAAGCTGTGTGATGTACAACAAATAAAAGCTGTGTGATGTACAACAAATAAAAGCTGTGTGATGTACAACAAATAAAAGCTGTGTGATGTACAACAAATAAAAGCTGTGTGATGTACAACAAATAAAAGCTGTGTGATGTACAACAAATAAAAGCTGTGTGATGTACAACAAATAAAAGCTGTGTGATGTACAACAAATAAAAGCTGTGTGATGTACAACAAATAAAAGCTGTGTGATGTACAACAAATAAAAGCTGTGTGATGTACAACAAATAAAAGCTGTGTGATGTACAACAAATAAAAGCTGTGTGATGTACAACAAATAAAAGCTGTGTGATGTACAACAAATAAAAGCTGTGTGATGTACAACAAATAAAAGCTGTGTGATGTACAACAAATAAAAGCTGTGTATGATGTACAACAAATAAAAGCTGTGTATGATGTACAACAAATAAAAGCTGTGTCTGATGTACAACAAATAAAAGCTGTGTCTGATGTACAACAAATAAAAGCTGTGTATGATGTACAACAAATAAAAGCTGTGTATGATGTACAACAAATAAAAGGTGTATGATGTATGTACAACAAATAAAAGGTGTATGATCTATGATAAATAAAAGGTGTGTCGTATGAATTAGATAATACAAGATATAATTACTGCTTAAACATGTCAATTTCAGGTGCCATACACCAGCGACAAACCAGGCGCCAATAGCAGCGCTGATCGCCGTGGGACACGGCATACACAGGATGGCCGAATGTTATCGAGCAACACTTCCGGCCTCACATAATAAATTATTTACGAACTTAGGAAATATATAGAACTTATTATTCTTATAATATAATTAGTAATTTCATAATCAAGTAAATAGTTCATTCATATTTCCTT